>NW_028289346.1:0-262497 GCF_059628265.1 Tinamus guttatus
CCAACGCTGCGAGAGACGCCAACGCTGCGAGAGACGCCAACGCTGCGAGAGAGCGAGAGACGCCAACGCTGCGAGAGAGCGAGAGACGCCAACGCTGCGAGAGACGCCAACGCTGCGAGAGACGCCAACGCTGCGAGAGACGCCAACGCTGCGAGAGACGCCAACGCTGCGAGACGCCAACGCTGCGAGAGAGCGAGAGACGCCAACGCTGCGAGACGCCAACGCTGCGAGACGCCAACGCTGCGAGAGAGCGAGAGACGCCAACGCTGCGAGAGAGCGAGAGACGCCAACGCTGCGAGAGACGCCAACGCTGCGAGAGACGCCAACGCTGCGAGACGCCAACGCTGCGAGAGACGCCAACGCTGCGAGACGCCAACGCTGCGAGACGCCAACGCTGCGAGAGAGCGAGAGACGCCAACGCTGCGAGAGAGCGAGAGACGCCAACGCTGCGAGACGCCAACGCTGCGAGACGCCAACGCTGCGAGAGACGCCAACGCTGCGAGAGACGCCAACGCTGCGAGAGACGCCAACGCTGCGAGAGACGCCAACGCTGCGAGAGACGCCAACGCTGCGAGACGCCAACGCTGCGAGAGAGCGAGAGACGCCAACGCTGCGAGACGCCAACGCTGCGAGAGAGCGAGAGACGCCAACGCTGCGAGAGACGCCAACGCTGCGAGAGACGCCAACGCTGCGAGAGACGCCAACGCTGCGAGACGCCAACGCGAGACGCCAACGCTGCGAGAGAGCGAGAGACGCCAACGCTGCGAGACGCCAACGCTGCGAGAGAGCGAGAGACGCCAACGCTGCGAGAGACGCCAACGCTGCGAGAGACGCCAACGCTGCGAGAGACGCCAACGCTGCGAGAGAGCGAGAGACGCCAACGCTGCGAGAGAGCGAGAGACGCCAACGCTGCGAGAGAGCGAGAGACGCCAACGCTGCGAGAGACGCCAACGCTGCGAGAGACGCCAACGCTGCGAGAGACGCCAACGCTGCGAGAGAGCGAGAGACGCCAACGCTGCGAGAGACGCCAACGCTGCGAGACGCCAACGCTGCGAGACGCCAACGCTGCGAGACGCCAAAGAGAGCGAGAGACGCCAACGCTGCGAGAGAGCGAGAGACGCCAACGCTGCGAGCGAGAGACGCCAACGCTGCGAGACGCCAACGCTGCGAGACGCCAACGCTGCGAGAGAGCGAGAGACGCCAACGCTGCGAGAGAGCGAGAGACGCCAACGCTGCGAGACGCCAACGCTGCGAGACGCCAACGCTGCGGAGAGAGCGAGAGACGCCAACGCTGCGAGACGCCAACGCTGCGAGAGACGCCAACGCTGCGAGAGAGCGAGAGACGCCAACGCTGCGAGAGACGCCAACGCTGCGAGAGACGCCAACGCTGCGAGAGACGCCAACGCTGCGAGAGAGCGAGAGACGCCAACGCTGCGAGAGACGCCAACGCTGCGAGAGACGCCAACGCTGCGAGAGAGCGAGAGACGCCAACGCTGCGAGAGACGCCAACGCTGCGAGAGACGCCAACGCTGCGAGAGACGCCAACGCTGCGAGAGAGCCGAGAGACGCCAACGCTGCGAGACGCCAACGCTGCGAGAGAGCGAGAGACGCCAACGCTGCGAGAGACGCCAACGCTGCGAGAGAGCGAGAGACGCCAACGCTGCGAGACGCCAACGCTGCGAGAGAGCGAGAGACGCCAACGCTGCGAGAGACGCCAACGCTGCGAGAGAGCGAGAGACGCCAACGCTGCGAGAGGACGCCAACGCTGCGAGAGAGCGAGAGACGCCAACGCTGCGAGAGACGCCAACGCTGCGAGAGAGCGAGAGACGCCAACGCTGCGAGAGAGCGAGAGACGCCAACGCTGCGAGAGAGCGAGAGACGCCAACGCTGCGAGACGCCAACGCTGCGAGACGCCAACGCTGCGAGAGACGCAGCGAGAGACGCCAACGCTGCGAGAGAGCGAGAGACGCCAACGCTGCGAGACGCCAACGCTGCGAGACGCCAACGCTGCGAGAGAGCGAGAGACGCCAACGCTGCGAGAGAGCGAGAGACGCCAACGCTGCGAGAGAGCGAGAGACGCCAACGCTGCGAGACGCCAACGCTGCGAGAGCGCGAGACGCCAACGCTGCGAGAGAGCGAGACGCCAACGCTGCGAGAGAGCGAGAGACGCCAACGCTGCGAGAGAGCGAGAGACGCCAACGCTGCGAGAGAGCGAGAGACGCCAACGCTGCGAGACGCCAACGCTGCGAGAGAGCGAGAGACGCCAACGCTGCGAGAGACGCCAACGCTGCGAGAGAGCGAGAGACGCCAACGCTGCGAGAGACGCCAACGCTGCGAGACGCCAACGCTGCGAGAGAGCGAGAGACGCCAACGCTGCGAGAGAGCGAGAGACGCCAACGCTGCGAGAGAGCGAGAGACGCCAACGCTGCGAGACGCGAGAGACGCCAACGCTGCGAGACGCCAACGCTGCGAGACGCCAACGCTGCGAGACGCCAACGCTGCGAGACGCCAACGCTGCGAGAGACGCCAACGCTGCGAGAGACGCCAACGCTGCGAGAGACGCCAACGCTGCGAGACGCCAACGCTGCGAGACGCCAACGCTGCGAGAGAGCGAGAGACGCCAACGCTGCGAGACGCCAACGCTGCGAGAGACGCCAACGCTGCGAGAGACGCCAACGCTGCGAGAGAGCGAGAGACGCCAACGCTGCGAGAGAGCGAGAGACGCCAACGCTGCGAGAGACGCCAACGCTGCGAGAGACGCCAACGCTGCGAGAGACGCCAACGCTGCGAGAGACGCCAACGCTGCGAGAGAGCGAGAGACGCCAACGCTGCGAAAGAGCGAGAGACGCCAACGCTGCGAGAGAGCGAGAGACGCCAACGCTGCGAGACGCCAACGCTGCGAGACGCCAACGCTGCGAGACGCCAACGCTGCGAGAGAGCGAGAGACGCCAACGCTGCGAGACGCCAACGCTGCGAGAGACGCCAACGCTGCGAGAGACGCCAACGCTGCGAGAGAGCGAGAGACGCCAACGCTGCGAGAGACGCCAACGCTGCGAGAGACGCCAACGCTGCGAGAGAGCGAGAGACGCCAACGCTGCGAGAGACGCCAACGCTGCGAGAGACGCCAACGCTGCGAGAGACGCCAACGCTGCGAGAGACGCCAACGCTGCGAGACGCCAACGCTGCGAGAGAGCGAGAGACGCCAACGCTGCGAGAGAGCGAGAGACGCCAACGCTGCGAGACGCCAACGCTGCGAGACGCCAACGCTGCGAGAGAGCGAGAGACGCCAACGCTGCGAGAGACGCCAACGCTGCGAGAGACGCCAACGCTGCGAGAGACGCCAACGCTGCGAGAGACGCCAACGCTGCGAGACGCCAACGCTGCGAGAGAGCGAGAGACGCCAACGCTGCGAGAGAGCGAGAGACGCCAACGCTGCGAGAGAGCGAGAGACGCCAACGCTGCGAGACGCCAACGCTGCGAGAGAGCGAGAGACGCCAACGCTGCGAGAGAGCGAGAGACGCCAACGCTGCGAGACGCCAACGCTGCGAGACGCCAACGCTGCGAGACGCCAACGCTGCGAGACGCCAACGCTGCGAGACGCCAACGCTGCGAGAGAGCGAGAGACGCCAACGCTGCGAGAGACGCCAACGCTGCGAGAGACGCCAACGCTGCGAGAGACGCCAACGCTGCGAGAGAGCGAGAGACGCCAACGCTGCGAGAGAGCGAGAGACGCCAACGCTGCGAGACGCCAACGCTGCGAGACGCCAACGCTGCGAGAGAGCGAGAGACGCCAACGCTGCGAGAGACGCCAACGCTGCGAGAGACGCCAACGCTGCGAGACGCCAACGCTGCGAGACGCCAACGCTGCGAGAGAGCGAGAGACGCCAACGCTGCGAGACGCCAACGCTGCGAGAGACGCCAACGCTGCGAGAGACGCCAACGCTGCGAGAGACGCCAACGCTGCGAGACGCCAACGCTGCGAGAGACGCCAACGCTGCGAGAGACGCCAACGCTGCGAGAGACGCCAACGCTGCGAGACGCCAACGCTGCGAGAGACGCCAACGCTGCGAGAGACGCCAACGCTGCGAGAGACGCCAACGCTGCGAGACGCCAACGCTGCGAGACGCCAACGCTGCGAGACGCCAACGCTGCGAGACGCCAACGCTGCGAGAGACGCCAACGCTGCGAGAGACGCCAACGCTGCGAGACGCCAACGCTGCGAGAGAGCGAGAGACGCCAACGCTGCGAGACGCCAACGCTGCGAGAGAGCGAGAGACGCCAACGCTGCGAGAGACGCCAACGCTGCGAGAGACGCCAACGCTGCGAGAGACGCCAACGCTGCGAGAGAGCGAGAGACGCCAACGCTGCGAGAGACGCCAACGCTGCGAGACGCCAACGCTGCGAGAGAGCGAGAGACGCCAACGCTGCGAGAGAGCGAGAGACGCCAACGCTGCGAGAGAGCGAGAGACGCCAACGCTGCGAGACGCCAACGCTGCGAGACGCCAACGCTGCGAGAGAGCGAGAGACGCCAACGCTGCGAGAGAGCGAGAGACGCCAACGCTGCGAGACGCCAACGCTGCGAGACGCCAACGCTGCGAGACGCCAACGCTGCGAGAGAGCGAGAGACGCCAACGCTGCGAGACGCCAACGCTGCGAGACGCCAACGCTGCGAGACGCCAACGCTGCGAGACGCCAACGCTGCGAGAGACGCCAACGCTGCGAGAGACGCCAACGCTGCGAGAGACGCCAACGCTGCGAGAGACGCCAACGCTGCGAGAGAGCGAGAGACGCCAACGCTGCGAGACGCCAACGCTGCGAGACGCCAACGCTGCGAGAGAGCGAGAGACGCCAACGCTGCGAGAGACGCCAACGCTGCGAGAGACGCCAACGCTGCGAGAGAGCGAGAGACGCCAACGCTGCGAGAGAGCGAGAGACGCCAACGCTGCGAGACGCCAACGCTGCGAGACGCCAACGCTGCGAGAGAGCGAGAGACGCCAACGCTGCGAGAGACGCCAACGCTGCGAGAGACGCCAACGCTGCGAGAGAGCGAGAGACGCCAACGCTGCGAGAGAGCGAGAGACGCCAACGCTGCGAGAGAGCGAGAGACGCCAACGCTGCGAGACGCCAACGCTGCGAGACGCCAACGCTGCGAGACGCCAACGCTGCGAGACGCCAACGCTGCGAGAGAGCGAGAGACGCCAACGCTGCGAGAGCGCGAGAGACGCCAACGCTGCGAGACGCCAACGCTGCGAGAGCGCGAGAGACGCCAACGCTGCGAGACGCCAACGCTGCGAGAGCGCGAGAGACGCCAACGCTGCGAGACGCCAACGCTGCGAGAGCGCGAGAGACGCCAACGCTGCGAGAGAGCGAGAGACGCCAACGCTGCGAGAGAGCGAGAGACGCCAACGCTGCGAGAGAGCGAGAGACGCCAACGCTGCGAGAGAGCGAGAGACGCCAACGCTGCGAGACGCCAACGCTGCGAGAGAGCGAGACGCCAACGCTGCGAGAGAGCGAGAGACGCCAACGCTGCGAGAGAGCGAGAGACGCCAACGCTGCGAGAGAGCGAGAGACGCCAACGCTGCGAGAGAGCGAGAGACGCCAACGCTGCGAGACGCCAACGCTGCGAGAGAGCGAGAGACGCCAACGCTGCGAGAGACGCCAACGCTGCGAGAGAGCGAGAGACGCCAACGCTGCGAGAGAGCGAGAGACGCCAACGCTGCGAGAGAGCGAGAGACGCCAACGCTGCGAGAGAGCGAGAGACGCCAACGCTGCGAGAGAGCGAGAGACGCCAACGCTGCGAGAGAGCGAGAGACGCCAACGCTGCGAGAGACGCCAACGCTGCGAGAGACGCCAACGCTGCGAGAGACGCCAACGCTGCGAGAGAGCGAGACGCCAACGCTGCGAGAGACGCCAACGCTGCGAGAGACGCCAACGCTGCGAGAGACGCCAACGCTGCGAGAGACGCCAACGCTGCGAGAGACGCCAACGCTGCGAGAGAGCGAGAGACGCCAACGCTGCGAGAGAGCGAGAGACGCCAACGCTGCGAGAGAGCGAGAGACGCCAACGCTGCGAGAGAGCGAGAGACGCCAACGCTGCGAGAGACGCCAACGCTGCGAGAGACGCCAACGCTGCGAGAGAGCGAGACGCCAACGCTGCGAGAGACGCCAACGCTGCGAGAGACGCCAACGCTGCGAGAGACGCCAACGCTGCGAGAGACGCCAACGCTGCGAGAGACGCCAACGCTGCGAGAGACGCCAACGCTGCGAGAGAGCGAGAGACGCCAACGCTGCGAGAGAGCGAGAGACGCCAACGCTGCGAGAGACGCCAACGCTGCGAGAGAGCGAGACGCCAACGCTGCGAGAGAGCGAGAGACGCCAACGCTGCGAGAGAGCGAGAGACGCCAACGCTGCGAGAGAGCGAGAGATGCCAACGCTGCGAGAGAGCGAGAGACGCCAACGCTGCGAGAGACGCCAACGCTGCGAGAGAGCGAGAGACGCCAACGCTGCGAGAGACGCCAACGCTGCGAGAGACGCCAACGCTGCGAGACGCCAACGCTGCGAGAGACGCCAACGCTGCGAGAGACGCCAACGCTGCGAGAGACGCCAACGCTGCGAGACGCCAACGCTGCGAGACGCCAACGCTGCGAGACGCCAACGCTGCGAGACGCCAACGCTGCGAGACGCCAACGCTGCGAGAGACGCCAACGCTGCGAGACGCCAACGCTGCGAGACGCCAACGCTGCGAGACGCCAACGCTGCGAGAGAGCGAGAGACGCCAACGCTGCGAGAGAGCGAGACGCCAACGCTGCGAGAGAGCGAGACGCCAACGCTGCGAGACGCCAACGCTGCGAGAGCGCGAGACGCCAACGCTGCGGGAGAGCGAGAGACGCCAACGCTGCGAGAGAGCGAGAGACGCCAACGCTGCGAGACGCCAACGCTGCGAGACGCCAACGCTGCGAGAGAGCGAGAGACGCCAACGCTGCGAGAGAGCGAGAGACGCCAACGCTGCGAGACGCCAACGCTGCGAGAGAGCGAGAGACGCCAACGCTGCGAGAGACGCCAACGCTGCGAGAGACGCCAACGCTGCGAGAGACGCCAACGCTGCGAGAGAGCGAGAGACGCCAACGCTGCGAGACGCCAACGCTGCGAGACGCCAACGCTGCGAGACGCCAACGCTGCGAGACGCCAACGCTGCGAGAGAGCGAGAGACGCCAACGCTGCGAGAGAGCGAGAGACGCCAACGCTGCGAGACGCCAACGCTGCGAGAGAGCGAGAGACGCCAACGCTGCGAGACGCCAACGCTGCGAGAGAGCGAGAGACGCCAACGCTGCGAGAGACGCCAACGCTGCGAGAGAGCGAGAGACGCCAACGCTGCGAGAGAGCGAGAGACGCCAACGCTGCGAGAGACGCCAACGCTGCGAGAGACGCCAACGCTGCGAGAGAGCGAGAGACGCCAACGCTGCGA
This sequence comes from Tinamus guttatus, assembly GCF_059628265.1. NCBI lineage: Eukaryota > Metazoa > Chordata > Aves > Tinamiformes > Tinamidae > Tinamus > Tinamus guttatus. The sequence goes on from NW_028289346.1 coordinate 7,465, forward strand.
GAGAGCGAGAGACGCCAACGCTGCGAGAGAGCGAGAGACGCCAACGCTGCGAGACGCCAACGCTGCGAGACGCCAACGCTGCGAGACGCCAACGCTGCGAGACGCCAACGCTGCGAGACGCCAACGCTGCGAGACGCCAACGCTGCGAGACGCCAACGCTGCGAGAGAGCGAGAGACGCCAACGCTGCGAGACGCCAACGCTGCGAGACGCCAACGCTGCGAGAGAGCGAGAGACGCCAACGCTGCGAGACGCCAACGCTGCGAGACGCCAACGCTGCGAGACGCCAACGCTGCGAGAGAGCGAGAGACGCCAACGCTGCGAGACGCCAACGCTGCGAGACGCCAACGCTGCGAGACGCCAACGCTGCGAGAGAGCGAGAGACGCCAACGCTGCGAGACGCCAACGCTGCGAGACGCCAACGCTGCGAGACGCCAACGCTGCGAGACGCCAACGCTGCGAGAGAGCGAGAGACGCCAACGCTGCGAGACGCCAACGCTGCGAGACGCCAACGCTGCGAGAGAGCGAGAGACGCCAACGCTGCGAGACGCCAACGCTGCGAGACGCCAACGCTGCGAGAGAGCGAGAGACGCCAACGCTGCGAGACGCCAACGCTGCGAGACGCCAACGCTGCGAGAGAGCGAGAGACGCCAACGCTGCGAGACGCCAACGCTGCGAGAGAGCGAGAGACGCCAACGCTGCGAGACACCAACGCTGCGAGACGCCAACGCTGCGAGACGCCAACGCTGCGAGACGCCAACGCTGCGAGAGACGCCAACGCTGCGAGAGACGCCAACGCTGCGAGAGACGCCAACGCTGCGAGAGACGCCAACGCTGCGAGAGACGCCAACGCTGCGAGAGACGCCAACGCTGCGAGAGAGCGAGAGACGCCAACGCTACGAGAGAGCGAGAGACGCCAACGCTGCGAGAGAGCGAGAGACGCCAACGCTGCGAGAGAGCGAGAGACGCCAACGCTGCGAGAGAGCGAGACGCCAACGCTGCGAGAGAGCGAGACGCCAACGCTGCGAGAGAGCGAGACGCCAACGCTGCGAGAGAGCGAGACGCCAACGCTGCGAGAGAGCGAGAGACGCCAACGCTGCGAGAGAGCGAGACGCCAACGCTGCGAGAGAGCGAGAGACGCCAACGCTGCGAGAGACGCCAACGCTGCGAGAGACGCCAACGCTGCGAGAGACGCCAACGCTGCGAGACGCCAACGCTGCGAGAGAGCGAGAGACGCCAACGCTGCGAGAGAGCGAGAGACGCCAACGCTGCGAGAGAGCGAGACGTCAACGCTGCGAGACGCCAACGCTGCGAGACGCCAACGCTGCGAGAGAGCGAGAGACGCCAACGCTGCGAGAGACGCCAACGCTGCGAGAGACGCCAACGCCGCGAGAGAGCGAGAGACGCCAACGCCGCGAGAGACGCCAACGCCGCGAGAGACGCCAACGCCGCGAGAGAGCGAGAGACGCCAACGCCGCGCGAGAGCGAGAGACGCCAACGCCGCGAGACGCCAACGCCGCGCGAGACGCCAACGCCGCGCGAGACGCCAACGCCGCGAGAGCCGCGAGAGAGCGAGAGCCGCGAGAGCCGCGAGAGAGCGAGAGCCGCGAGAGCCGCGAGAGAGCGAGAGCCGCGAGAGAGCGAGAGCCGCGAGAGAGAGCGAGAGAGAGCGAGAGCCGCGAGAGAGAGCGAGAGAGAGCGAGAGAGAGCGAGAGAGAGCGAGAGAGAGCGAGAGAGAGCGAGAGAGAGAGGGGGACAGAGAGTTAAAGAGAGAATGATGCGGAAACTAATAGGGAGGGAGAGTGAGAGGTAGAGAGACGCGAACGCCGCGAGAGCGAGCGAGCGACGCGAACGCCGCGAGAGCGAGAGCGAGCGACGCGAACGCCGCGAGAGCGAGCGAGAGAGAGGGGGACAGAGAGTTAAAGAGAGAATGATGCGGAAACTAATAGGGAGGGAGAGGGAGGGAGAGGTAGAGAGACGCGAACACCGCGAGAGAGAGCGAGAGCGAGAGCCGCGAACACCGCGAGAGAGAGCGAGAGAGGGGGACAGAGAGTTAAAGAGAGAATGATGCGGAAACTAATAGGGAGGGAGAGGGAGGGAGAGGTAGAGAGACGCGAACACCGCGAGAGCGAGCGAGCGACACGAACACCGCGAGAGCGAGCGAGCGACACGCGAACTCCGCGAGAGCGAGCGAGCGAGACGCGAACTCCGCGAGAGCGAGCGAGCGAGAGAGGGGGACAGAGAGTTAAAGAGAGAATGATGCGGAAACTAATAGGGAGGGAGAGGGAGGGAGAGGTAGAGAGACGCGAACACCGAGAGAGAGAGCGAGAGCGAGATAGAGAGCGAGCGAGATAGAGAGCGAGAGCAGGATAATTACTAAATTTATTCAAACAAAATCACGCCTTCTGGGAAGGCACAGTAACTCTGGTTTTAGGACTAATAAAGACATTTTTCACCATAACTCAAGTACTAATTTGCTCAATAACTAGCTGCAATAAACTTTTATGAAAGCACTCAAAGAAAAGGCTTGGCACCACAGGGCAGATAAAGGTGCACTATCCCCATACAAAAGGCTCTGAACAATTTCCTGATCATATTAAGTTTTAATTGTGGAATGGTAATTGAAAAAAGTCACTAGTTCTCTCCATTTCAGTAATTATCCTTCTCATCAAAATATATCTTCGTGTCTATAACAAAAGAAAACCTCTTAAGATCTTTTAAAAAAGTTTCCATTGATTTCCAATACCATGAAACACAAAAACAAAACTCAGTTCTTCAATACTAAGTTTCAATAAAGCAGTAGAAACATTTTAAATATTTGAAAAATACAGACGATGACTGTTGTACTTTAGTAGGTTGAGTTCTCAAGTTCACAACTATTCTTTTTGAGCCATAAATACATTTCTAATACACAAAAAAAAATGCTTAAAAATAAAGCACAAAGTTCAGTATTTCATTAACACAGCACTGGCTAAAGAATGCAATTCTTCCAAAGTTAGAGGTAAGCCTTCCCCCAAACCACTTGCTCCCAGTTTCTTGACTCAATTCCCTTCTCTAAGTTTCTACACTGCCCAGTTTAAAAGTTTAGCTCTCCAAGGACATGGCTGCACAAGGAGAGGTAGCAGTAACTCCTTTTCATCTCCCAAGAAACACTGAGTTCAGCTCCCAACCATTTACTGGACACAGGCCAGGGAAGGGACACAGGTGCCCCACATGCACATTCAGCTTGCTGCAACAGGAAGGGTATTCCCCAAGACAGAAGCTTAGCACAAGCAAGACACTACACCAGAGTGCTGCGAGGCCCTAGGCCAAGTCACTGCTGTAGAGAAATGATGAACTACATGAAAGGCAGACTTCTAAACTCATATTTAATTGTTTAATGTCATGGCTCTTGGTAGAGTGTTGTTGCTTGAAAAATAAATTGGTAATTTAATTAAATGGCTACAGAAGATGTATCATATCAGATGTAGAAAGGCACTAACCCCAGCTTGAACTTGACATCCCACATCGCTTCACTTATTTTTCAAGAATCCATTTGTCAAATAATTGAAACACATGGCTGCAAGCATAGGTCAATAATATTTCTTTGCCTTTCAGCCTCTTAACAGTTTCCATTTTCTCTTGCACTGTGCCATTCAGAACAAAGATTGCATTTGCCTGGTAAATCATGCAAGCATTACTACTAAAGTGGGACTAAATGCAATGAAAATGGACTACATAAGAGTAATGGCTGTCGAGGGTCACTCGAATGTTGAGTCTCACTCCACGAATCGGAGTGTGCAACTCTTTAATATGAAGGGGGTTTAACTCATGGTGAGTGACATTGACAGATGGTTGGTGAATTTTTCATTCCTTGGGGAAGAACTACCCACTGGTATCGCTCCGATGGGCCTTCCCTATTAATTGTAGGAACCGTAAATGCAAATTTTTCACTGTCTTCTGGGTCAAGGGGTATATTAAAGAAACAATCTTTTAGATCGATTACTAACAAATTCCATGCCTGTGGGAGCATAACAGGTGAGGGCAACCCTGGTTGTAGAGCTCCCATGTTTTCCATGCATGCATTAACGGCTCTGAGATCCTGTAACAACCTCCACTTTCCAGATTTTTTCCTGATGGTGAAAATAGGAGTGTTCCAGGGACTCGTTGACGGCTTAATATGACCCTGATCTAACTGTTCTTTAACTAATTCCCTTAGATGATGCAGCTTTTCCTCCGGTAGCGGCCATTGGTCCACCCATACAGGGTCCTTTGTAATCCATTTTAGCTTTAAAGTAGGGCGGAAGCTGCCCCCAATGGCTGCTAGGGAAAATGTGACTGCAAAGTGACGCCCCACTGGGCTAAAACATCCCTGCCCAGCAACCACAGTGAGGTACACATCACATACGGTTTTACCTTGGCCCTGTTTCCTTCGTCATCTATAACCGTCACGAAATATTGACTAACCTGCGTAGGAGATTGCCCCCCGATCCCTGTCACAGGGGTATCTATCTCCTGCAGATCCCACTGTGGTGGCCACGCAAATTTAAGGATGATAGTAATGTCAGACCCTGTATCAAGCATCATGGCCACATCGGTAAGACGAGTGCCATCCGGTCCTTCCATGTTCACAATTTTTGTCGGCCGCTGAGCAGTTATTTTTTCACAAAAAGCAACCTGAGGGGATCCGGAAGATCCAAAGCCCTTATTTCCCCGTCGGGCCTGTCCAGGACTGGGGATTGCAGCTCGAAAAGGTATTAGTTGAGCTATCCTGCTCAATGCCGGAATAGTAATGGGAGGATTGAATATTTTCACCATTATACCAATATTGCCGGAATAATCAGCGTCAATGCACCCTGGCAACACAAAAATACCCATTTTTGAGGCTGATGAACGGCCAATTACCAGAGCGGATAGGCCCCTCCCCAGAGGACCACTGCATGTTGATTCTAAAATATGCACGTCAGAGTCTCTAATCACTGTGGATCTTGCCACGGAGAGATCGACTCCTGCACTTCCGCGGGTTGCGGCGGAGAGTTCACAGAGGCAGCCATCGTCTGGGGATACTTGTTCGCCACGTCCCTCACAACGCGGCGGCTCCCGTTTCCCTGTATCGGCGTGCCGTTCTTGCGAAACCGTGATCGACACTCCGCTGCCTTGTGCCCAAACCTCTGACATCTTGCACAGGTCCCATTGAATCCTCTCGGGCCCATACCTTCCATCCTGAACCTGTTAGGACACTTCCCTTTCATGTGTCCTAATCGACCACATAGGAAACATGTTCCATGAAATCTCTTGTCTCCCTTTCTAGACATTCTTTCTCCTTTAATTGCTGCGGCCAAAGCCACACCATGTATTTTTGCCTTCTGTTCTTCCTCCATCATTGGCGCTCGGGCACAGGTCTCTATCATCTGGACAATTGAAGCTCCTGGTGGCAAAGTAGCTAATAGTTGCTTGCAAGTTTGGTTTGCGTTTTGAACTGCTAAATCTTTGGCCAATATTGCTTTCATTTCCGCAGGCACATTAGGTGCCATATCCAGGGCTTCCTTTAGCCGATCAACAAAATTGAAAAAAGACTCATTCGGCTTTTGTATTATTTTGGTGTATGGCAACTGTGGTGTTCCTATTTGTGGTAGTGCAAGAAAAGTGGCTAGCGCTGCATTTTTTTGATTGTTGTAGTATCCTAGGGTGGAGCGCTGCCTGGGCCTCGGTTGCCCGGTAACGCCCATTCCCCATCAGTTGATCAAGGGTGGCAACCCTTAATGGATCATCCATACTGCGATTTAAATTCTCCAATTGTTTTTCCTCTAATCTTTCCTGCCATTTTGCTAACCAAAGCATATAAGCGGTAGAGGAAAGCAGAAGCTCCATTATCGCTCTGCTATCTGCAGGCACTATATGGGAATATTTAAACAGAGCAGAGACTTGATTTCGCACCAACTTATTGTCGTGCCCATATTGCATTATTGTTTTTTGTAAGCCTTGAACCAGTTTCCAATTGAGAGGTTCCCACCTAGGGCCCTGGGCTCCCATTACTACAGGAGCTGCTAGTGGTGTTAATACAAATTCTCCTTGTAGTTGAGCATTCTCTATGAGTCCTTTATACCATGCTCCCGCATTAAATGTTGGATCAACAGGTGGCATTCCCTCATCATTACTTCCACCTGTAGTGGCTGGGAGCTCCGGCAACAATCCTTCTTCAGCTGGGTCACTTCCTCCAGCTGCTTCCTTTTGAATCTTAGGAGTATCTTTTTGTACCTCCCACTGCTCCAATTGTTTATCTACATTTTCCAACCCTTCCACTATAGCCCTATGGGCAGCCTTATATGCTGCCTTCACATCTCTGGCCTTGGACCCGCAGTCTAATCGCCGCATTTGTTCTAATAACTCTGTCATTCTCTCTGCTTGTCCCCGAAGTTCTTGTCGCATTTTTTGAACCATGGCATTATCATCGTCCGATCCATCTGGGATCGGTACTTTAATTGGGTCCACTTCCATTTTGGGCGCTGTGGGGGTTGGTCGCTTTTCCCCCTCCCATTCGGGCACTGTGGGGGGTGGTCGCTTTTCCCATTCGGGTGCTGTGGGGGGTGGTCGCTCCTCCCCCTCCCACGGGGGGAGATACTCATCCACTCCCCCCCATACTTCTCGTTCGGCCAAAGTTACCGGACACGCCTGTTTAGATGAGGTTACCTTTTTCTTATTATCTATTTTCTCACACTGATTTGGCTCAGTATTGTTAGTACACTCAGAACTTTCAGACCCGTTTTCCTCTTCTCCATGGAGCGCTTCCCAGAAAGCGATAGCGCTTAACCGCTCAAACATAGGCCATATGAGACGATATGTTTTTGTGAGGCACCACGCTTCCTCTGAGCCTAATTGTACACCATCCCATAGTTCTTTTCCTACTCGCTCCCATGACTCAAACTTATATGCCTGGGAGGCTTCTTCTATGATTTTTCTCTTCTTACAAAATAGCAATAAATCGGTTAACTCAGTTTTTGAGACCTCAATCTTAGTTTTTCGAGCAAGCCTTACAAAGCGTTCAACAGTATCATGTTCCATTGCTGTTGCAGCAACTTCCACTCTAGATGCGCCAATTCCCATTCTGACTCACCAGGTCGTGGTCACAATCCGCTTTTCTCCAGTAAGATCCCTCGCGTACTCGCACGATCACGTCGCCCACGATCACGTCAGGGTCACCAGATGTCGAGGGTCACTCGAATGTTGAGTCTCACTCCACGAATCGGAGTGTGCAACTCTTTAATATGAAGGGGGTTTAACTCATGGTGAGTGCCGAAGCCTTCTCCACAAGCCAGAGTGAACAACACCTCTATGCAAAGTGAAGTCAACTCCACTCTGCTGTTGTCTGCAGCAGAGCTTTATACCGGTGCAGGTGGGCATGCGCTAAGGAGCGGCGTTCTCATTGGCCAGCTACAGATTCCCAGCTGGTTAGTGCTCCTCCAGGTGCTTGGTTGCTAGGCATCGGTCCAGTTCCCCACAAACTCCAGTTTCTTATATATTCTTACTAAGGCCCCAACAAATGGCACTTAAGGAAGACTATCTACTATGGCGAACACTAAGTGTCAGAGTTAAATACTATATGACATTGCCTCCATTAAAACTCATATGAGAGATGTAAGAAAGCAAACCCACTCACCATACCCACACCACCATTTGTGTAAAGCTAGTCAATGTTTACAAGAGAAAGACTTGTGAAAGCTGGCTTGTTTACTAATCACTTGATGGATAGTTTATATATTTTGTTTGGTTTCTATTAAGAAGCCATACAAAAGTATAGTATGCAATAACACAGAAATCATGTGTTGGTTCCCCCCCAGCAATTTATAGCATGTGGGGGTGGAAGAACATCACAGCTGTCTACAGGGAGATGTTTCATTAGTGCTTGGGAAATTCTTTGGAAACACAGATAGTAGAAAGATTAATCAAAAATATAAATCCCCAGGAAGAGAAAGCCACATTTAAGGCTGAGAGGAAGTTAAATAAGGCCTATAGCATCAAGAGCTATGGTTGACTTTCTGTACATTTGTACACATAAATATGAGAACCCATCCCCTACAAGAGATTATTAGATAATAGATGATGAAGTAGAAAATCTACAATCCACTAGCTAAGTCACACAAGTCTTAAGCACAAGCTATGCACCTAGGGCATACTGGCTGCACACTGCCAGCAAGGCTCAACAGCAAGGGAGGTGAAGGCTCCATGCAACCCTAACACTTCACATGGCCACATCATCAGCAGCAGATGATCTTGGTCACACATCTACCAAAGCACTTGGCAGCAGGATGTTTTTTCCCCCCCCCTTATGTCCCCTCCTGACACCCTTTCTCTGAGGAAAAACGTTTCTACCCTTCCTAATTAATCAGGATTGTTGTTATAGCTTCTTGCAGTCAATGATCCAAGTAAGGGACACGCAGAAAACAAATTTAAGAGTACTTCATCTTAACATTTCTTTGACTGCATCCTTTTTTTTTTTTTTTTTTAAAAAAAAAAAAGTAACCTCCCAGCTCAGATTTGGTGAAGACTGTGGCAAAAGCAGAGACCAATAGGATGCTCACTCATTTTCTAGATGTTTGTTTAACTTAGCAATTAAAATGAAATTAAAAAAGGAAAAAAATCTTAGCATAACTATTTCTATATATAGACTTTAAACAAGTCTTTCCTTATAGAAGCTTCCATTTCCCCATAGGAATCAACCCAGAGTTATTTCCATCAAATCCCACACATGAGAAATTAATTTTTTGCACCCTTTTACCACTAAGCTTCTCACTCAGTTTGGACTTAACTCCAAGATTTTAATATACTAATTTATTATGCAGTGTTACAGGTAATATTCTTAACTTACATTTAGTGAAAAAAATCTGAAGCCATCTTTCTCTGTTGCCTTCCTCCCATCAAAACTACAGTGCTTTTCATGCCTCTTATCTATTTTGTCACCACATCTCTACATTCTGCAAATAGTAAGTTGCAATTCTAGGTCTAAGGAAACCTGTTCCAATTGCTGAAGAAATTTTAGTTCAAGTCCTAAAACCACTTAACAACATGGCACTAACACCACAGAACCAGTCTAACAGAGCCAGTCTGCCTGTGCAAATAAGAAATGAGCATCAATAAACAACAAATTACAACAACTTCTGAAAGAGACTGACCAACATTTATTCTTAAAAATTGTAATTTCAAGCTGCGATGAAAACACCATCAGCCTAACAACTCTAAATTTAGATTTAGAATACCTTGAATTCTTGCATTAGTACAAAAGCTTTATGTTTTTGCTTAATACATGACACACTATAGCACACCAAATAATAATTTTCTGGATATTATTTCCACAAGCATCCCCCAAAAGTAAGCTTCCTAGCAAGAGTGATTTTTCCTGGTTTTTAGTTTACTAGTCCAAATCTGCTTTGACACTTATTTCACACTGTTCAGAACATTTGTACAGCTAAAGTTCAGTAGATAAACAGAATTCCATCCATTCCTCAGAAGCAATCAGATTATGTGTGTCTTGGAAGAAAAGGAGGAAAAAACAAAGAAAAACAAACACACAGACACCCCACACAAACCAACTCCCCCTCCCCAAAAAAAAAAAAAAACACACACACACACACACAATATTTGAGCTCCACCCCAACTTACTCAACATGGACTAACCTGAGAAATCAGCAGGTTAACAGCAGGGTAAAAACAGTGCAAACCCCTGCATGCTCTGCCTGCCTTCCATTAACCTACTCTATTCTGTCCACTTTAAAAAAAATAAACAAGTCCTCAAATTCTGAGATTTATGTTGCAAGGGCAGGATCTTTAGAAGCGCAGCAAACAGCTTGCAAAAAAAAAGTTTAAAAAGAAACATGAGAGGCACATGAATCTGTTTCTTGTAGTGCAACAATATTAAAGCCACCTGAATGACTAATACAGTGTAAAATTGGGAGTGGCAGCTCCCCAGGAAGTTGAGTGATAGATCAGTTTAAAAAAAAAAAAAAAAAAAAAAAAAAAAAAAAAAGTCCTCTTCCTATAAAGCAAACACTGAAGTCACACAACATGTTGCAGAACATAAACACAAGTGTAGGGAAATGCTGTGCTGAGGATCTGCACCACCTGCGCCTTGCTGATAATGTACAGGGGAGTGTTAGCCAACTGTCCTTGGCCAGCTGGGAAAGAGTAGCTAGCCATTTCGGGTAAACAACTTTGCAGAGCTGAGAAGAGCCTATGCAGTCGGGACCTAGCAACCAATCATAACTAGCCTGGAAATCCCTCAGATGCTTGTAGGTATCAATATACACGCACTTCGGCTAATAAACAGAGCAAGACTTCTAACTCATATTGAGTGGCATCTTGACTCTGGCTGATTCTCCTACACACAAGTAAATTTGTAGACTCATAACCTAATGAATTTCTACAATAGCTCTCCTCCATAGTTAAGAAATAATTAACATAAGCCACTATTTTGGCAAAAATATAAAATTTTTGATGGTAAAATACTGTAATTAAGACTTTTTTCTTATATTTCTAAAATAAAACCAGGCTTTTTCTTTACTTTTTGCTGTTCAAAATAAATTATTTATTATGCAATAGCCACATATTTTTAAACCAGCAACCAAATACCTTTGCAGGAGAGGGGCAGGGAAGGGGCATGCCACATATTATAGCTTGCAGGCTTACAGAGGAAATAGATTGGAAGGTTGTTTGCAGCCTCTGAGCCCAACTTGAACATGGCATTTCCAGACTCTCAAGGCTTACTTTTCCCAATTAAGGATTACAGAAACAGGCCTGGTGAGCCTAGAAGGTTTTGAATCATGCTTGTAGAACATTAAGCAAACACAGGTATCTCCAGTCTCACAAAGCTGATAAAACTGTGTGTATATAATTAGATCAGTGGAAAACATTGTGATGCATGTCAGAAAGGTGGTTTCACAGCAAACAGAAGACATTAACTGCTCACTAACACTTCAATATATTCAGTTATATTTAAAAAAGCATCTTTGCAGAGCAATATACAGTCCATGCAATAATAATGTATTTTCCCATAGCTTTCTGTCAAAGAATCTGTTCATGAACATCCTCATCTGCAAACCAAATATCCTCAGCATGCCACCAGTCAATTAGTTGTGTATTTATCCTTATTTATTTTTAATTTAAGTCACTTGGTATACAAGTCAATTTTCCCAATTAGAATACATCTATCAAGATTAGAAACTAGGCTTGGGCAAACATATATTGGATCCATTTATAAAAAAGAAATTTACATAAAATATATGGTATGCTAATACAATATTTGATTATTTAAGAGTCAAAATTCAAAGTTTTCCACATTGACTTGTCCCTATTAGGCATAGGAATTATAAACAGGCCCCTAGCATCAGCTTGGGCCTCATTAGTTTGCTACAATAAAATTATTGCTTCTTAATACATAGCAAGTGTATTTTAAAACTACTGAAAGCACATTGGTCTTCAAAGAGAAGTAGGTGATTGAACTGACAGCTGAGATTTGCTTAAGACAGTGACTTTAATATGTGCATATAGTAGCAAACATTTTGTCAAAAATCTAAGGTTTGCAATATATTGAGAATATGGCTCTTTTAATGAAAAATAAGGGAGCATTCATATCTATTTCAAGCACCTATGTAGGGGGACATTGTACAGGGGGGTGCCTTTGACCGTCCTTAACCTGGACTGAAAAGGCTGACATGCAGAATCACTGAATTTCAGTAAACAACTTTTAAGAAAGTGTCTCCTGTACTTGAGGAAGTTCCTAGGACTGAGATGCTGTTTTTAAATCTTGCGGTTAGACGCTTGGATACGGCTTAGCAACCTATGATACGTTAGCACGTTAATGCTTGTAACCAATTACTGATGCTCTGCCGAGATGTTGCTATGCTAATTGCTATATATTGTGATACGTAGCACGAAATAAATGAAGTCAGTTCCAGCTTCTATGAAGTTGCTGTCTGGCATTCCTGACCCGCTCCAAGCTGCAACACACCTAAACTCCTCTGTCAATGGATATAGGAAGGTTCCTCAAAGCTCTTCACACAACCTAAGTTCCCCCAGAAAGCAAAAATTTACCATGCAAATAGGTTTGTGCAAACACTGCAATTACACCATTTCCTGACCAAGTCCTCAGAGCAGACCAAAAAAGCCTTTGCACATTTATCTTCTGAAGAGTCGCCCCCTCACTGGGGCTGGGCAGGTAGTCAAGAAATGGCCAAGCTTGCCACAAGGCTGCCTAAGCACAATGAGGTCAACACAGCAGGTGACACTCCTGTCACTTGGCTGAGAATGATCTGCAGTGACCATCTCCCTTATTTTTGATTCAAGTCAGTTACACAATCCAAGCTGGAGTTGGACCTATTTGGACCATCAGACAGGTAAGTGCAGCTCGCTGTGCAACTCAGGCCTTCTGCTTTGCATGAGATGAGACTTTGAATCAAGGCCAAGGCCTTATCACACACTGCCCTCACAAATGCCCATGGATGAAACAGCTGCTATCACCACTATCAAACATGCCTCAGTCTTTGGGGGAGCCTGACAGATGTGTTGTTTTCAAAATGAGCCCATAAAACCTTTTTAAAATGTGAACTACCTAAGACAACCTCAGACCTGTTTTTACACAGGAATACTTGCTGGCAGATTGGAAAAAAATACCATGCGCTTACCTGTAAAATAAAACCACAACTTAAGGAAAAGGCAGCTGAACTGGAGCAATAAAGATTTTGAAACATTTTTAGTAAAGTCTCAAGTTAGATTTTTAACAGCTGGGGCTCTGGCCAGGTATTACTAGTAGAATCAGCAACATCAGAGGCAAACTCCCAAATTAGATGTCAGCACAATAGAAAGTGTGCACTGAAAAACACTCTTATGACACTTCTATAGAAACTCTTGACCAGAAGGCTCACAAGATTTAAATAATGCAAATTTAAAGCAACTTCATCTCATTCTTCATACATTGAAGAATATGAGTGGGTGTGTATATATATATATCTATATATAGGCCACTGGCAAGGCATTATTTCCCCACAGTATCTAAACTTACTTAGTATACAAAGAGCTGATAAATGTTTTGTTTCTAACACTTTAGCATCCATCAAGTTTCACACTAATGCTTATCATCACTGCTTTGGAAGTGGCTTCTAAATTGGTTAAGTAGAACAGAAAAACCCTGGGGAGATGCTCATATTCTGAAACAGCTAAAGCTTTTTGAACTTAACTTCACCACGCTCCTGCAACTTTAAGCATTGTTTGCTGTAAAACTTGGCATTGTGCTCTTCCCACCTCCCTGCAAACCTGAGTTAATAACTGAGTCTGCAGAGAGTGGGAGCATTCCAGTGTTAATTATGCTTTATCAACTAATTTGACTGGAGACGTTTGAATAGTTTCACTTATGCCAGAAATCTTTTAAATAGAATCCTCTCTCAAGTCATTTCACAAACATAGAAGCTGCAGCAGATCATGCTCACACTGATCTGAAGCATTCAGTTGCACCTTTCAAGAAGTATTTTCATTTCTTCAACTAGAGTTTTAGTGGGGTGTTTTGTTTGTTTTTAATTAATACAGATAAGCATGGCAACTACTATTTAAATCTTGAATTTATTGTAGCTGATTCTCAAATCAAGCTGATAACTGCTTCAGCATTTCTTAAAGCTTTTAGCACTGCAGAACCAGCTCCCTCACTGTTTTCACCAAGCTGCCCCAGACAGATGCAGGAAGGATGCATGTATATCTGCCTACCTTGTCCCCTCCAGCTGTGACTGGTTCAACATACAGGTGATTTACATTCATCCCTTCCTACTACCAGGCATATCTGACCTATGTCTTTGCAGTAAAATCAGCAGCTCATCAAACCCACCAACTCCTGCGCAGAGGGTATGACCTGAATGCATACTAGAAGGACACTCTAGCAGCAAGGGCAGGTGGAATCTAAAGTTTTCAAGCATTTATTTTCAATGAAGAATTTCAGGCTGTGGAACCCAAGCTGATCAGGCTGCATTCCCAGACCCAAGGAAAACATTAAGAGCAATATTTTTCTCTTAGGTGGCAGCTGTATGCTAATGCCCATGTTTATCCAACTTAACTTTAGCTCTCTTGAAATCTAGATGCAATATAGTCAACTATCTAACCTATTGTGATCTCAACTCCAATATGAGAAAAATAAAATTATTGAAATTAGTTGCAGTACTTATTCAAAGATAAGACCACTACAAGAAAAAAAAAAAAAAAGAACAATTTCATTAGACTCAGATTCTACAAGATGACATCTTTAGTCAGAAGATGAGATGCCACTGCTGGAAACATTTTAAACATATTTTTAAGTAACTTTAAGGCACAATGAATTCACTGACAATTATTTGCAAGTTCCTAGGAGAGGAAACTGAGTTTACAACAGTGCCTGCAAAAACAGGCTGATCATGTGGCTTTACACTGATCACAGGGTTAGAACTTGCACTGAAAAACATCATGTGAAATTATCTGCACTTCCCCTTAAATCCTTCAGAAACTATGAAAATGCAACATGCTGTTAAGCGCTCCCCTGACCTCACCAACTCCATTCTGTGCACTTGCACCCTGCATCAAGTGCAGGGTCAAATCATGCCCTCCTCAAACAGCAACCGCACTTCACTGAAACAGTGCAGAGAACAACCAGAAACTCATCCAACAAACACACAAGACGCAAGACTAAGAGCAGTTGACACCAATGTGGCATTCTACTGGATACACTGAGCTGAAAGAGCTGCCACTCAAGCTGCAAACCAGCAGCAGCTGTAGCATTAACTAAAGCTTGCAAGGTGAGTGAATGTGAGTACCAGGTAGACCTGCCATGACAGCCTGGCCCCATGCAGAAGCTAAGTCCTCCCTGCTCACATGAGGATTCAACCTCTTCTGGTGCACAGAAATATACCCCATGTTTTCCTTCCCCTTTGACATAGTGGACATGCTCTTATTTTCTGTTCACATCTGCCCATTTATTTTCTTAAAGACAAAAATACTGTACACTTGCCAGACATAATATTGATGACAAAAGCATAGTTGCTTGAGACAGTAACATGAATGGTGTTATAGAATGAAGGTAAAGAACCAATGCAGTTTCTGTGGTAAATGTTTCACCAGTTTAAACTTCCCCATTGAAAGCATAATAGCAAACATCCCCTCCTAGTCTGCACTATTGACTCAAAAAATCCTTAAAAATCTATAGGCACCCATATAAATCAAAGTGACTAAGTGATTTTACAAGTTAAAATATGCACAATTTTATCTGAAAATTTAAGTATGTAAATATATTGGTAAATTATACCATATTTAGTACACATTAATCCTTATTGCCTATTTGCAGTGCACAGCTTCTCAAACTGCAATTAGCTTGGGTCTCAATGAACTGAAGCAACCTGGTCAAGGCAAGTCTGTTCTTACTTGAGACTGAATTCCTGAGCTATTCTGGTAAGGTGGCAGACTTCCCTCTGCCTTGTAACTAGAACAGATGCTTCAGCATCATGCTTAATAAATCTACCAAAATGCTGTATTTCAAGATGTGAAGTTGCAATATTGCATCCTTAAGCATTAAACCTTGCACTTAAATAAATTCCCCAAGTCAGATCACTACTACCAAGTTCACTTGTTCCTTCTGATGCATGACATGACAAATTCAGACTCTCCAAAGCTGTTTTATTAGCATAAAAAAGTCCTTCAGACTATGTACATTTAAGTTTCAGTTACTTAAAGCAAAACAGAAAGGAAGCCCTGAAGATAAATTTTTGAAACCCAAAGATAAATACTCAAGACCAGACAGTTTAAAGAATGAGAAAGGTTTTGAGCACTTTCCATATCTTCATCTCATCATCATGTGTCCATAACTAGTCAACTTAGCACTCTGTGGTCAAAAGAAACTTTTTAAATAGATATTAACTTCTGAGCATTTTGCTACTTTCTTTGCATATCTTCAGAGCAACACAAACAGTTTTTGAACACACTAATGTGTAGGGGGACATTGTACAGGGGGGTGCCTCTGACCGTCCTTAACCTGGACTGAAAAGGCTGACATGCAGAATCACTGAATTTCGGTAAACAACTTTTAAGGAAGTGTCTCCTGTACTTGAGGAAGTTCCTAGGACTGAGATGCTGTTTTTAAATCTTGCGGTTAGACGCTTGGATACGGCTTAGCAACCTATGATATGTTAGCACATTAATGCTTGTAACCAATTACTGATGCTCTGCCGAGATGTTGCTATGCTAATTGCTATATATTGTGATACGTAACGCGGAATAAACGAAGTCAGTTCCAGCTTCTATGAAGTTGATGTCTGGCATTCCTGACCCGCTCCAAGCTGCAACAAGTGGCGCCCGAACAGGGACCAGAACAGGGTCCGGTACAGGAACTTGGCACAACGGTGCGGGATTCCGGAGGACGACGTATGGGTGCAGCCGAGTGATCTGACCAAGAAGGTGGACCGGAGCGGGTAAGCCGGCCGTGAATGCGCACACGGGAAGACGGCGTGGGGTAACGGCTAGAAGCAGAATTCCCAGTGCACGTGTACATGGAGCGAGAAGCTGCTGAACAACTGCTGCTGGAGTTATTAGCGAAAAGGGAGGCAGCAGTGAGCACGAAGAAGCTGTATGAGTTGATTAAGTGGGCAAGGGAGAAAGGACATTTAAAGGAGCCACAACTTGTTTTTAGTATAACAGAGTGGCGTGAGATAGGGGACTCATTATGGGAAGCCACTCTGGAGGGCAACAAAACTGCCAAAGAACTGGGTCAAACTTGGCGCGAGGTGGCGAATCAGCTCAAGTGTATGCAGGCTGAAAAGAAAATGGTAGCAGCTGCGACGCAGATGCTGCAAGGGGAGGAATCGTCTCCCAAGGGATTGGCAGTGCAGAAGGGCCCCCTTGGACGAGGCGCTACTGCAGTCCCAAAGAGCACCGCCAAGGAGTTGATTGACAGCGTTCTCGGAGGCGGGTCGTCGCAATCTCAGCGTCCCTCGGAGCCACCACCTTTACCACCGGAACCTGTGCCAGCCGAATCGACCGCGACTCCCGAATCGCCAGACCAGCCGACCGCGACTCCCGAATCGCCAGACCAGCCGTCGGCGCCACCACCCCCGGCAGGGGCAGCTGGGAATAGACCACAGGAGCAACCGCCGGAGCGAAGCCGGGACCGACCCTCTGATAAACTGTTCCGAGAAGCCTCTAGAGAACTGGTTCAAGCTCAGGCAGATGGGCGAGCAACAGATGGGGGGTGGTCTGGGGCTTCCGAGGGGCGTTCGGGTCCGCGGGTTTCCTCTTCGCGTTGGTCTGGGGTTATCAGGGATGCGATTCTGGAGGGTCAATGGGAGCCGGCTATGAGGGTAGCGTGCCCGGTAACCTTTCAGCCAGATGGTCAAGGCGGGGCAGCGGGTAAATGGGATCCATTTGATTGGAAAATTTTGAGCCAATTAAGGGATACGGTCGTGCGTTGGGGGATCAAAGGCGAGCCCTCCAGACAAATGCTATCCTACATTTTTAACAGCGATATGCTTCTTCCTAGTGATTGTCAACAAATCGCAAAATTAATTTTGACACCGGGTCAGTTACTGTTATGGGAAAGACAGTGGGCAGCTCACGCGGCACGTGAATGCGCTGTGCCGCGGGGGCAGGATGACCCATTGTTTAATTTACGGCCCGAAACGGTCATAGGACAGGGAAACTTCGCGGATGTGGGGGTGCAGATGCAGTATCCTCCTATTCTTTTGAGGCTCGTGACACAGACCGCCTTATCAGCATTTATGTCTTTACCAGAGGAAAAGAAGGGGCCGTCTTTTGTAAATGTTAAACAGGGTGTGAACGAGCCCTTTGGTGAGTTTGTGGATCGTTTGCTTAAAGCTTTAGAGGAAATGGATGCGCTAGATGAAAGAACTAGGAGGCTTATGGCGCAGTCCTTAGCAGTTGAGAATGCTAATAAACGAACTAGGGATGTGCTGGTGACATTGCCTCAGGGAGTGTCCCTTGAGGAGATGCTTGAAGAGATCGTTCGTCGGGGTGTGGGAAACCCAGGAGCATTTTTAGGGACTCGGGTAGAGCAGGCATTGCTTGATTCAGCCGCTCAGCAGACGCAAGCGACCCGAGTGTTAGCGGCGGCACTGCAACCCCTTGTGGGAAAGGGACAGAGGAAACGGCCGAGTGATGATGGCCCTAAGTGCTTCCGGTGTGGTCGTCGAGGACATATTCGGAAGAATTGTGATGAAGGGCGTGTTTGGTGCCCCCGATGTCAGACAGACACTCATTCCCAAAAGGCGTGCAGATCAGCCCCTGGTACTGTCTTTTCGGGAAACGGGAATGTGAGCGCGAACCCTGCCCGCGCAAGGAGAACAATGGTGCAGGGGGGGAGCTCTGGCTGCCTGCCACAAGGGGAAGCCTGGGCATTGACCTGGCAGCCGCAGTAAGCATCTGTCTACAAGATGCCTCCCCCGTGCGAATTCCTTCCCAGTTTAAAGGCTTACCTTGGTCAGGGAAAAGAATTGGGGGGTTGATATTGGGTCGATCTTCGGCGGGAATGTCTGGTATTTTTGTAATACCTGGGATTATTGATTCGGATTCGGAAGGGGTAATCGAAATGGTGGTATACACATTGACCCCACCGGTAACTATTGCTAAAGGCAGTAAATTGGCTCAATTAGTTCCTTTGCAGAATTTGTTAGGGGCTATTAATCCCCAAGCAGCTTCATTGCCGCCACGGAAGCAAAAAGGTTTTGGGTCCACAGGAGGACAAGCCCTCTTAACTCTAAACATGAAACATAGGCCATTAGTGAAGGTGCAAGTGAGTTTCCGGGGCCAAAGCGTGTGCTGTCAAGGGTTGATGGACACTGGTGCAGATTGCACCATTGTCTCAAGCGAGTGTTGGCCACGGCATTGGCCAAAAAGGATAGCAGCAGCGTGCATTGGAGGTGTAGGCGGGGTTCAACAAACAGAGGAAAGTGTTTACCCTGTACAGCTTACAATAGATGATCAAGTGGTCAGCACTCACGTGTCTATCCTGCCGTTGCCTGCTCCTATTCAAATGTTGATTGGCAGGGAGTGCATGGCTCAGCTAGGAGTGGTTCTCTCAACTGCGTCAAGACAGGGTTTTCCTTAGCGGCTACTGTTGAGCAGCCTGTTGCTATCACCTGGATAACAGAAGACCCTGTCTGGGTGGAGCAGTGGCCGCTAACGAAGGAGAGGCTGCAAATAGCGGAAGAGTTAGTAGAGGAACAGTTAAAGGCGGGTCATTTGGTGCCCTCCACTAGCCCATGGAATACACCAATCTTTGTTATTCCTAAGAAGTCAGGGAAGTGGAGGTTACTTCATGATCTTCGTGCAGTTAATCAACAGATGCAGGCGATGGGGGCTTTACAGCCCGGCCTGCCTTCTCCTTCTATGATCCCGGAAAGTTGGTACTTGTTGATAATTGACTTAAAAGATTGTTTCTATACCATTCCGCTGCAGGCCCAGGACTCCGTCCGCTTTGCATTTACGCTACCATCCATAAATAGGGCAGCACCTGCTAGGCGCTATCAGTGGGTAGTGTTACCCCAAGGAATGAAGAACAGTCCAACAATGTGTCAATTGTTTGTGGCCGCGGCCCTGCAGCCATTGCGTACACAGTGGCCACATACATTGATCTATCATTATATGGATGATATCCTTTTTGCACAAGCAGAACCTATTACGGTAAAAGAGGAGGAAGTAATTTCAAAGGCCCTTCGGGAGCGAGGGTTGCAAATTGCACCTGAAAAGGTACAACGTACTCAGCCTTGGAAGTACTTGGGTTGGCTTATATCAGAGGCTACCATTAGGCCACAGAAAGTAGAATTGAAAGTGAGCCTGCGCACGTTGTCTGATGTGCAAACCTTTATGGGGGATTTGCAATGGGTACGGTCTGTCCTAGGTATTAGCAATGATGAGATTGCACCATTAGTGCCTTTACTAAAAGGTACTGACCCAGCGACGCCAATCAGCCTGACAGAGCAGCAACAACAGTGCCTTCGGAATCTCTCCCAGGTCTTGTCTCAGCGGTTAGCCTACCGCCGGAGGTTGGACCTCGGTATAACCTTACTACTGTTAAAGGGGCCGACTAGTTACGCTGCTGTAATTAGTCAGCTCATTAAAGAAAAAGGGGGAGAGACGCAGGTATCGGTGCTAGAATGGGTATTCCCTGCAGTGCGTCCAAAAACAGCTATTGTGACACCCTTTGAGATTCTGGGATCTCTAATTCGGAAAGGTAGGGATCGGGTCGTAGCGATTGCAGGGGAAGAACCGAACATGATAGGTCTACCGATACAAAAGGGAGATTTAGAGTGGGCAATTAGGCACTCGACAGCTCTGCAGTTGGCGTTGTTGGATTTTTCAGGGGACATAATATCGCGCCCAGTGTCGGGGAAAATCGGTCACTTGTTAAACAGTTATGATTGGGTCGAACGCCCTAAGCGATCCAAGCGACCATTGCCAGATGCGGTAACGGCTTTCACAGATGCAGGTAAAAAATCGCGCTTGGCTGCAATTACCTGGCAGGATGGAGATCGATGGGAGTCTCAGACTTTATCCGCGGAGGAGAAGGATTCCCTTCAAACCTTGGAATTGAAAGAAGTAGTTTGGGCCTTCACCAAGTGGGTGTCGGTACCCTTGAATGTGGTCACTGACTCCTTATACGTAGCAGGAGTGGTAGACCGAATAGAAGGTGCCTTGATTAAGGCCATGGAGGATCAGCGATTGGGAAAGTTGTTCCTTCAATTAAGGAAGGCGATTATGATGAGGACTGAGTCTTACTGCGTGATACATATCCGTAGTCACACATGGGAACTAGGCCTAGGGGAAGGGAATGCCGAGCAGATAGGTTGGTGAGTGTAGCCCCTCGGATGGGACCATTCAATCGGTTTGAAGCAGCAAGAGTGGGTCATGGAATGTTGCATACTAACGCTAAGGGTTTGGCAAGGCAGTTTGGGGTATCATTGGAAGATGCACGGGGAATTGTGCAGGCGTGCCCACAGTGTAGCCACCATGGTCCCAGGATTGGGTATCGGGGTCAATCCGAGAGGACTGAGGGCCTTAGAGCTGTGGCAAATGGACGTCACTCATGTGTCGAGCTTTGGAAGATTGAAATATGTCCATGTTTGTGTGGATACCTTTTCTAAGGTCATATGGGCAACGGCACAGCCTGGAGAGAAGGCCATACACGTAAAAAAGCATTTGTTAACATGCTTTGCAGTCTTGGGGGTACCTGAAAAGATTAAGACTGACAATGGCCCTGCGTATATTAGTCAGACACTCCGTCATTTCTGTGATACCTGGGGGGTGGAGCACAGTACGGGTATTCCGCACTCCCCTACGGGACAAGCAGTGGTGTAGAACAAGCCCATCGAACCTTGAAAGAGTATCTGGGAAAATTTGAAGACATTTCTGACCCAAAAGAGCGCCCTTTCTGTTGTTCTCTTTGTGTTAAATCATCTGTGTATTTTTGGTACAGAGGAAGTGCCCCCTATTGTCAAACACACGCAGTGTGTTCCTCCCGTGGAAACCAGAATGTGGGTGCGATTTCGAAACTCGAAAACTGGAATCTGGGAGGGTCCCTGCTGAGGTGCTGTTCCTCGGCAGGGGTTACATGTGTGTTTCTACCATTTCAGGTCCCCTGTGGGTGCCCAGCAGGTGGACGAATGTAGCGGAGGGGCCGATGCCATCCACGCAAGATGAAAACATTTCTGGTACTGATTCTCGCGGGCCTTAGTGTCTGTGAGTGGGAGGCTTCGGTACTCCACCCACGGCTGTTCGACCCTCGGCAAAATATATGGGTAACATTAGCAGAGAGCTAAATACGACACAATTTTGTGCTAGCTTAGCGACACCCAGCACACCTTTTGTGACCTGTCTGGTAGGGGTCCCACTTGATGACAGTGAAGCTGCGGTTTTTGCGGCTCACTATGATGACAGTTGTAAGAATGCAAATAGCAAATGGTGTGACTATAAGAATATGTCTGTCGTGATGTCGCAGTTCGAGCGGTGGGTTAACGGCCAGCAGGATCTGGATAACCCGCCACAGGAGTTAGAATTGCTAGATTCTCTTAATGCTACTGCTTGTGCTTTCTTAGATACCAGCGCCGAGGCAGTGCCACTGCCTTGGCCAATGCGTTTATCTAATAATACCACCCCCGTAGATCCGATTGGCAATAGTTTAAGTTGGGAAAACTGGTGTGCCGGGTCCGTCCCTGAGGTTAAAGGTAATGCCCTGCCTCGTAAACTTCCTCCCGGATATTTTCTTATATGCGGAAATCGAGCCTGGGCTGGCATTCCAGCCCAGCCTATGGGAGGACCTTGCACAATCGGTCGCCTTAGTATGATATGGCCACATGGGCCTCCCGGGAGCCGGAAAATAGCAGTTAGGCGACGAAGGAGTACAAAGGTTACTGTAGGTAGTGATTGCAATGATGATGTTAGTTCACGGAATGATTGGGAAATAATTTTTGCCTCCTTTTTTGTGCCGGGAGTGTCAGCTGCCCGAGCTCACAGGAATATTGAACGTCTTGCATGCTGGGCAGTTAAGCAGGCAAACGCAACCAGTATTGTGCTTAGTGAGTTGTCAGATGATTTAACCCAGGTACAACACGCTGTACTGCAAAACCGTGCCGCTATTGATTTCCTGCTTCTTGCTCACGGACATGGGTGTCAGGACTTTGACGGAATGTGCTGCATGGACCTGCAAGATCACTCAGCAGCCGTACATCGACAACTCCACGACTTGATCAAACATACGGAGAAAGTAACAAAAGATATTGGGTTTTTCGGACTCGATGGGTTAACTGACTTGTTTGGAATCGGGGGAGGGATGAAATCGTTAGTGAAATCGCTACTAATGTTGTTACTATGGGGACTTGTAGAGAAATGCTGTGCTGGGAATCTGCACTGTGCTGGGAATCTGCACTGTGCTGAGAATCTGCACCACCTGCGCCTTGCTGATAATGTACTGGGGAGTGTTAGTGAGTTGTCCTTGGCCGGCTGGGAATGGGGAGCTATGTGGGAAAGAGTAGTTAGCCGTTTTGGGTAAACAACTTTGCAGAGCTGGGAAAGAGCCTATGCGGCCGGGACATAGCAACCTCCCTAGCAACCAATCGTAGCTAACCTGGATATCCCTCAGATGCTTGTAGGTATAAATATATGTGCACTTCCGCTAATAAACGGAGCAAGATCTAAACTCATATTGGGATCGTGTCTTGTAATCCGGCTCGGCTCCCGTAAAGGCCTGTACAGTTGTCCTGCGCCTGGTTCCAACATCTGGCGCCCGAACAGGGACCCAACGGCAGGGTCGTCGGGACCTGGCGGCAGGAAGGTGCTGTGGCAGGTCGGAGATCCTGGATAGCCACGGCTGACGGGGGAAGATCCGCGGGCGGAAGATCCGGGGTCACCGCGGCTTGACGGAGGATCGCGGAAAATCCAGGGTCACCACAGCGTGACGGAGGATTGAGGAGCTGGGAAGCGGCGTCCGGTGTGAGGTACCCACACCGCCGGGACAGTGCTGGGCACAGGGTCTAGGGGCGGGGGCAGTTGAGCCGTCGGGGCCCCTCCGCGAAGACCGCCTTAACCATGGACTGGGGGGCGGCAACACAGCTGCTATTGTATATTCTCGCCAAGCGAGAGGCGGCTGTGAGTACAAAGAAACTCTATGAGTTGTTACGATGGGCACAAGAGATGGGACATCTGCAGACTCTGGAACTTATATATAGTGCCACTGAGTGGCAGGAGATAGGGGACTCTCTCTGCGATGCCACCATTGGGGGTAGTAAAACGGCTAAGGACTTGGGTTGTACGTGGCAAGAAGTAATGATAGCGAAGGTCCTCCTCACTCCCGCGCAATATCTGTTATGGGAACGGGAGTGGGAGAAACAAATCCAAGAGGTGGTGAACGCACGTAACATCTCGGGAGATCCGTTGTGTGGTGTGACTGGGCAGATGCTTATGGGACGGGATCTCTATGGTGACCCCGCGACTCAGCTAACCTACTCGATGCCCATGTATAATGCTTCGCGGAAGCAGGCGCTGTTTTTAGTGCCGTCAGAACGAAAGGCCCCATCATTTACGATGGTGAAGCAGGGATTGCAGAAGTCCTACGGAAATTTGGTGAATAGGCTCGTGCAATCCCTGGAGCAAGCTACTGAAGAACAGACCCTCTGCAAGCTTTTGATCTGGTGCAGAGAGAATGGGTTCAAAGCCGAGCCCCACCTAGTATTCAAATCCGATGTGAAAGCCAAAAGCAAAGTGGCCGCCGGAGTCATGTCCGCCTTTGCGAGCACTTCAGGACCGGGACCGCCACGCCACCGACAACGGCTGGTGTTTGGAGATCCATCGCCAAACCCCCCGCCCGTGCCTGCCCCGGTGCCTGCACCTGCGGTGCCTACACCGTCTGTGCCCCCGCTTCCGGACCCCCCCCCATCGTGCCTGAAGAACGGCCTGGCTGGGTCCAGGACTTGTTAGATAACCTCAAAAAAAAAAAAAAGAAGGGGCGAATAAAGTGCGAATGAGATCAAGGAGACTTATGTTGCTGAAGGCTTGATGAAAGCCAGGAGGGAGGTGCAGAGGAATTTGATTCATCTTTTAAAAGTGGGGGTTGTAGAACTGTAATGCTTTAAGTGAGGACGGAAACCGTTATTAGGGCTATTGTTTCTATTTGCTATGTTCATCTCTATTATGTGTTGTGTCCTTTGTATATTGATGCTGACACGAGGTATGGTTGAAAGCTGGAAATTTGTATGATCCGTAGAGTCATAAAACTGTTGTGCGAAATAGAATCCAAGATCTTAAGAAAGAAGATGCTTGCCTGCCCAGGCTGAGCGATAAGGAGTGCGGAGGCGGCTGCTTAGCCAGGCTCACAGCCGACCTCCTCAGAAAAGCAGTTGAAGGTGGCTGCTCGACCGGGCTTGTAGCCAACTTAACTGCAAACATCCTCTAAATTAATTTGAAGGTCAAACACCCGAGAGGGAGGGAGATGAGAAAGGCAGGACCCTCAGACTGACAGCTGGGACCACTTACTGGCATGCGCACTTGCGCACCCAGGAGGGAAGGTTATGTGACTGAAGGCGGAGTTTGTCCGCTCCCCGGTCTGCCTGCTGGCACGTACTGGCCCTACGTGGCAGGATGCACCGGGCATAAACAGACAGTGCAGAGAGAGGGGGGGTGAGACTCCTAACACTGAGCCCCACGTTGTCTCTGCGGGGACGCCCGCCGAGTTAGGAGCCTGTCAGCAACCCTCCAATCTGCCAAATCGAGAGAATGTTCAGTCTCAGTGTCCTGCCGATAACCAGTGGAACTCACTAGTGGAGTGCACAGCTATGTGAGGTCGTGCCACTGGACAGAAATTGTGTTTGTGCTGTTTGTGTCTGTGGTCTTTAGATCTTTATTGTGTAATATATATCAGCAGAGAGGGCTAAATAAGCACAACAAGAAAGTCCAGAATTTGAAAACGGGAAAGCCAGGAATAACTCAGACTACGGCGTCACCCCCTACCTCCCCCGCCCACCCCCCCCACCGATGGAGGACTGGGAGCCGTACTCTGACTTGTATCCTTGGACAGAGCTTAGGGGAATACTTACTAATTGATTTAAAAGATTGTTTTTTCACCATACCATTGCATCCTGAGGACCATGACATAGTGGAACATATGAACCAAACGCTGAAATGCCAGCTACGAAAAATGAAAAATTGGCAAGAGCAGTATACGTTTTAAATTTTTGAGGTTGCACCAGGGTAGCCTGGTCCCTCGGATGGTCAAGCATAGGGCTGGGCTAAAGGGGGCCCTGACAGAAGTAAAAACGGGTCCCTGTAAGGTGATGCTGAGAGCCTGGAACACGAGAAAATGGACGGGAGCCTTGGACTTGATAACCTGGGGGAAAGGGTATGCTTGTGTCATTACGGATACTGGAACCTATGGGTGCGCTACAGCCGGGGATTCCATCCCCTGTCATGTTACCTCAGGGGTGGGATCTATTGATTGTGGATTTAAAAGACTGTTTCTATACCACTCCCTTACATCCGGAGGATTCCTCGAGGCTCACCTTCACGCTACCTTCGGTGAACCATGCACAACTGGCACAGCATTTCCAGTGGGTCGTCCTGCCTCAAGGTATGCGAAACATGTGTCAGATGTTTGTCGCTGCTACCTTACAGCCTCTCCGACAACGATGGCCTGATACCATCATCTACCACTATATGGACGACATCCTGTTTGCCCGAAAGACTCGATTCACGACAGAGGATGAGGAAGCAATTGCCAACACACTCAGCAGCTCCGGTCTGGTCATCGCTCCGGAAAAGGTACAGCATACCAGCCCATGGAAATACCTTGGCTGGGTTATTACAGAATCCACAGTCGCTCCTCAAAAGGTTACCTTACATGTGAATTTACGTACATTAACTGATGTGTAGACCCTAATGGGAGATCTACAATGGGTGCGTTCATTGCTGGGTATTTCTAATGAGGACCTTGAGCCACTACGTCCTTTGCTCAAAGGTACAGACGCTGGGAAGCCGATTTTGCTCACGCCAGCGCAGCAAGCCTGTGTCGAACGATTAGGGGAGTTAGTAGCTACGCGCTTATGCCCGCGGTATCTTCCAGAATTGCCTTTGCGCCTTCTCATTCTTTCACGGGAGAATTCCCTTACGGCGGTAGTCATGCAGTGGCAAAAGAAAAAAGGGGGAGAAGACTACCTTGCAGTTTTAGAATGGATTTTCTCCTCAGTTCAACCGTGCAAGAGTGTGACCCCTCAGTTGGAAGCGGTGGCTCACATGATCCGCCGTGGGAGAATTCGGGTGCTGGCAATCTCGGGGGGGTGAGCCGGCGGCGATCCACCTTCCCCTGCAGGCGGCAGATTTGGAGTGGGCCCTGTGGCACTCCACTGCGCTGCAGCTAGCGCTCCTGGAGTTCCCTGGGGAGGTGACTTCGGAAAGGCCTGCAGGAAAGCTTGGCCACTTCCTTACCAGCTATTCGTGGGTAGAAAGACCAAAGTGTGTAGAAAGACCTCTGCGTGATGGCCTCACGGTGTTCACAGATGCAGGAAAATCTTCCAGAAGGGCAGCCATCACCTGGAAGGAGAAAGACCTATGGAAAGCCCACACCCTACAAGCGGTAGAAGGTGACTCGTTGCAGACTTTAGAATTGGCAGCTGTCGCATGGGCGCTGATGCACTGGAAGGACACCCCGTTGAATATTGTATCGGACTCCCTGTACGTCCTCGGAGTAGTACAGCGAATTGAGGATGCTCTTTTGAAAGAAACTTCTAACCAGCGATTGTTCCAGCTGTTTCTACAAATCAAAAGAGCGGTGAGGTGGCGTTCGACAGCATTCTGTATCATCCACGTCCGGAGTCATCAATGGACACTAGGTTTGGGGGAGGGTAACGATCGGGCTGACCGGTTAGTGAGCTTGGTGCGTGAGCATGGGCCACTGAGTTGTTTTGAAATCGCCCGTATTGCTCATGAACAGTTCCACACTAATGCCAAAGGCCTGATCCGGATGTATGGTATAACTATGTCCGATGCCCGCGGAATTGTGCAGGCCTGTCCCCAGAGTAGTCATCATGGGCCAGGTCTGGGCATTGGTGTGAATCCCAGGGGCCTGAAGGCATTAGAGATATGGCAAATGGATGTAACACATGTTCCGGAGTTTGCTCGACTTAAGTATGTGCATGTGTCTATCGATACTTACTTGCATGTAATATGGGCAACCGCTCAGCCTGGGGAAAGAGCCCTTCATGTGAAAAAACATCTAACCGCTTGCTTTGCAGTATTAGGAGTCCCAGAAGTGATTAAGACAGACAACGGTCCGGCATATGCCAGTGACAGTGTTCATCAGTTTTGCGAAAAATGGGGTATTAAGCATGTCAGGGGAATTCCAAATTCACCCACTGGCCAAGCCATGGTAGAACGGGCTAATCGCACCTTAAAAGATTACCTGATGAAATTTAAGGAAATGACAGACCCAAAAGAACGGTTGTCCTATACACTGTTTGTATTAAACCATCTTTGTGTGTTTGGAGATGACACGGAACCCCCCATGTGGGTGCACGCGCAGCAGGTCCGTAGTCAAAAGATACAAGAATCATCTATGAGCGTGCACTACTGGCACCCTCGGACCAGGTTATGGGAGGGTCCAGCAGAAGTTGTATTCAATGGTCGAGGGCATATGTGTGTTTCTACACCCACAGGTCCACTATGGGTTCCCAGCAGATGGACTCGCCCTGCGAAAGGACCCACGGATACGAGGGACCGTCCTGTCGGAAGGGACATGCAGGACAGTGGTGGGCAGCAGCGTTGCTGATGTTCTGGGTGCTGGGCTCTGGGACATAAGGGGCTCCAGGGTACCATCCAAGGTTGTTTGATCCTCGACAGAACATCTGGGTGACCTTAGCTCGAGAGCTAAATACCACGCGCTTCTGTGCTAGTCTGGCCACCCCTAGTACCTCCTTTGTAATATGTCTAGTTGGGGTACCTGTGAACGAGACCACGTGGAAGTATTTCTGGAATGCAGTAAAGGCAATGCCGTCTTTGGGAATCCTCAAACTTTGAAAAGATTGACAGTACTCGAGAACTTGGCAACGGGAATCAACCGTTTCGATCTTTGGAGCCACAACCTGCCTGCAGGGCCTGAACCACAGGAGATAGAATTAATAGATTCTCTTAATGCTTCTATTTGCCTTTATATTAATGCATCGCATAAGGGTTGCGCTTCGGGTTATAATAATAATTGTCGCAGTAGCTCTCAGGCGCCCACCTGGTTGTACCCAATCGGCAACGGGAGTCGTTGGAATAAATGGTGTGGATGGATGTCCCACAATTCCTCACATCCGGGATCCAGCCCTGTAACCCCTCGAACGTTGCCTGCAGGATATTTTCTCATATGCGGCAACCGGGCTTGGTCCGGAATTCCATCAAAGCCCATAGGGGGTCCATGTACAGTAGGCCAAGTAAGTATGGCTTTGCCCTGGGTCCATCCTAACAGCACCAGGGTCAAAAGAAGAACTCGACGAATGGCACGTAGCATAACCCAGACGGAGGACTGTAACGACAACGTCCGACTCTGGTCCAAGTGGGAAGTAATTTTGACATCCTTCTTTGTACCGGGGGCGGCAGCGGCGCGAGCTCACCAAGTCTTAGACACCCTATCCTGCTGGGTGGTTAAACAAGCAAATGTCACCAGTCATGTCCTCTCTAATCTTGCGCTAGATTTATCACAGATGCAACACGCGGTGCTACAAAACAGAGCAGCCATCGACTTCCTGCTGCTAGCCCATGGGCACGGATGTGAAGACTTTGAAGGAATGTGCTGTATGGATCTGCAAGACCACTCTAAGGCAATCCACCAGCAAATCCAACAGCTGATGGAACACACCCAGAAGATACAAAAAGATGTGGGCTTCTTTGGACTGGATGGGTTAACTAATTTATTGGGTCTTGGTGGGTGGCTGAAATCCTTGCTTAAAACAAGTTTGATGCTTTTGATTATTATGCTTTTAATCCTAGGCTTAGTCAGCTGTGCCTTTGCATGCTTAAGGCGAATGCTATCCTCCCTTACTCATAACGCCTGGTTAATGCAAAAGAAAAAAGGAGGACTTATAGAGGAATGGCTTGGAGATCGAGGACACCTTGCGGCTCCAGGCGGTTGGTAAAACCTCGGCGATGAAATGATCGAGAGTCCTTGAACTGCCCATCAGCAGATCAATAGACAACAGACGCTGCTCAGCAGGACGTCGGACTCTTTGACTGGAAAGACCTTGCAGGCCAACACGGACTTGGGGATGGGTGCATGTATTAGTAAATCGCGGCTAATGTTACTAGTTGTTCTATTGCTTATGCCTTGTAGTTTTTGGCTGTGCTTTTGCATGTATTAGACATAAGGTATTCTCACTTACCAGCAAGGCTTGATTAGTGCAAAAGAAAAAAGGGGGAATTGTAGAGAAATGCTGTGCTGGGAATCTGCACTGTGCTGGGAATCTGCACTGTGCTGGGAATCTGCACCACCTGCGCCTTGCTGATAATGTACTGGGGAGTGTTAGTGAGTTGTCCTTGGCCGGCTGGGAATGGGGAGCTATGTGGGAAAGAGTAGTTAGCCGTTTTGGGTAAACAACTTTGCAGAGCTGGGAAAGAGCCTATGCGGCCGGGACATAGCAACCTCCCTAGCAACCAATCGTAGCTAACCTGGATATCCCTCAGATGCTTGTAGGTATAAATATATGTGCACTTCCGCTAATAAACGGAGCAAGATCTAAACTCATATTGGGATCGTGTCTTGTAATCCGGCTCGGCTCCCGTAAAGGCCTGTGCAGTTGTCCTGCGCCTGGTTCCAACAGGGACTGTTGCTTGTAGTTGGTTTAATGATCACTTGGACCTGTTTACGCGCTTTAATATCACGTTTGTTAAATGCCTTGTCACGTAATCCGAATCTGACACCTCAAGGTTGGCTTGCTTCTCGGGGACATTTGATCTAAAGAAAAAGGGGGAGATGTAGGGGGACATTGTACAGGGGGGTGCCTCTGACCGTCCTTAACCTGGACTGAAAAGGCTGACGTGCAGAATCACTGAATTTCGGTAAACAACTTTTAAGGAAGTGTCTCCTGTACTTGAGGAAGTTCCTAGGACTGAGATGCTGTTTTTAAATCTTGCGGTTAGACGCTTGGATACGGCTTAGCAACCTATGATATGTTAGCACATTAATGCTTGTAACCAATTACTGATGCTCTGCCGAGATGTTGCTATGCTAATTGCTATATATTGTGATACGTAACGCGGAATAAACGAAGTCAGTTCCAGCTTCTATGAAGTTGATGTCTGGCATTCCTGACCCGCTCCAAGCTGCAACACTAATGCTAAGTTTAGGGGGTTTGTTTTGTTTCCTCCCCCTCCCATGGGCAACACTGCCACACTGGAGCATGAGCTCCTTTTGAGTAATTCTGTACCACACTTAGTGCCAGATTCCTGCACTAGGTAGGTATGTAGCAGACAAATGTCAAATATGTTGGATCTATCAGCTCCCTTTGAGAGTCATGAACACACCATGTTAACAACCCACCTACATAGGGTGAAAACAGCTCCCTCCTTTCCCTATGGATGATTCACTAAGGACAGAAGATTGCTCATTGTAACTAAGTAAAAACATTTTCAAGTTAATACATTATTTGAATAGAGTCTACTAGTGGAAGCAGGGAACTAACTCAAAGAGAATTGTAGGGAATCCCTACGCAGGGTGTTCTCCTGGTGCTGTGGAAACTTAGAGCGGTGTGGAGAATCAGACCCAAGACTTCATGGAAGCTGCATCTGATCTCGTTTATTAGCTTTTAACTAGCAGAATATATGGCCCAAGCCATAGCAACAGAGCATCATGTAATAATATGATTGGTTATCTGCATTAATCTGTATTGACATTTATGGAGCTGATAGGTTGCCATGCCGGTATCCAAGCGCCTAACCGCAAGATTTAAAAACAGTATCTCAGTCCTAGGAACTTCCTCAAGTACAGGAGACACTTCCTTAAAAGTTGTTTACCGAAATTCAGTGTTTCTGCACGTCAGCCTTTTCAGTGCGGGTTAAGGACAGGCAAAGGCACCCCCCTGTACAACGTCCCCCTACAGAGAGTCTTCACATTTTCACAAAATTGGAGCTTATGAAGATAAGTCACTGCAAAACATGCACAGTCACACTCAGCACACACACAAACAAGGTGCGCTTTTTCCCCTTATTTTCAAAAATAATGATGATCTTGCATTCCTCAAAAGTAGTGGAGCCTGGGGAATATTCTGAGAATAAAAAAATAGGAGTAATCACAGAATGCTTAAGGTTAGAAGGGACCTCTAGAGATCATCTAGTCCAACCCCCCTGCTCAAGCAGGGACACCTAGAACACAGGGCAGCATCCAGTCAGGTTTTGAAGATCTCCAGGGAAGGAGACTCCACAACCTCTCTGGGCAGCCTGTTCCAGGGCTCTGGCACCCCCACAGGAAGGAAGTTCTTCCTCACACGGAGGTGGAGCTTCCGGTGTTTCAACGTACACCCGTTACCCCTCGTCCTGTCATCAGCCACCATGTCCTTTGGGAAGGACAACACAGCCAGGCACAAGCAGTCCTGGAGGTTCCTGCAGAGCGTCAACGATAACTTTTTGACGCAGGTTGTGGAGGAGCCGATGAGGAGAGGTGGGCTACTGGACCTCATGCTAACAAGTACAGAGGGACTTGTAGGAGATGTGAAGGTGGGAGGTAGCCTCGGCTGCAGTGACCATGAGTTGCTGGAGTTCAGGATCCAATGAGGAGGTGGCAGGGCTGTAAGTAGCCTTGCAACCATGGACTTCAGGAGGGCCAACTTTAGCCTATTCAGAGACCTCCTCAGTAGAATCCCATGGGCTAGAGCTCTAGAAGGTAGGGGGGCCCAAGAGAGCTGGTTAGTTTTCAAGCAGCACTTCCTCCACGCCCAGCAACAGTGCAACCCTGTGTGTAGGAAGTCAGGCAGAGGGGGCAGGAGACCTGCATGAATGAGCAAGGAGCTTGTGGCAATGCTCAAGCAGAAGGCAGTGGTATACAGAATGTGGAAAGAAGGACAGGCCCCCTGGGAGAAATACAGGAACGTAGTCAGGGAATGCAACAAGAAAAGCTAAGGTGCAGTTGGAACACAATCTGGCAAGGGATGTTAAAAATAACAAGAAAAACTTCTTCAAATATATTAACAGCAAAAGGAAGATCAGGGAAAACATGGGTCCGCTGGCAGACAAAATGGGCACCCTGGTTACAAATAACACAGAAAAAGCAGAGTTGCTGAATGCCTTCGTTGCTTTGGTGTTTACCAAGGGCAGCCCATTAGAGCCCCAGGCCCTAGGGACAAGAGAAGAAGCCTGGAGAGAGGAAGACTTGCCCTGGGTAGAGGAAGATTGGGTCAGAGAGCACCTAAGGAAACTCGATACCCACAAATCCATAGGCCCTGATGGGATGCACCCCAGAGTGCTGCGTGAGCTGGCAGAGGTCACGGCTAAGCCACTCTCCATCATCTTTGAAAGATCCTGGAGAACGGGGGAGGTGCCGGAGGACTGGAAGAAGGCCAATGTCATGCCAGTCTTCAAAAAAGGCAAGAAGGAGGACCCAGGCAACTACAGCCCAGTGAGCCTCACCTCCGTCCCCGGAAAAGTGATGGAACAGCTCATACTGGCCATTGTCTCCAGGCACATGGAGGACAAGAAGGTCCTCAAGAGTAGTCAGCATGGATTCACCAAGGGGAAATCTTGCTTGACTGACCTGATAGCCTTCTATGAAAGAATGACCAGCTGGATAGACAAGGGGAGAGCAGTGGATGTCATCTATCTCGACTTCACCAAGGCTTTTGACACCATCCCTCACAACATCCTCCTGGGCAAGCTCCAGAAGTGTGGAAGAGATGAGTGCACAGTGAGGTGGATTAGGAACTGGCTGGATGGCAGAGCTCAGAGAGTGGTGATCAGCAATGCAGAGTCTAGCTGGAGGCCTGCAGCTAGCGGGGTCCCCCAGGGGTCAGTCCTTGGTCCAGTCCTGTTCAATTTATTCATCAATGACCTGGATGAAGGCACAGAGTGCTCCCTCAGCAAGTTCGCTGATGACACGAAACTGGGAGGAGTAGCCGATACCCCAGAGGGCTGCGCTGCCATCCAGAGGGACCTGGACAGACTGGACAACTGGGCGGTGAAAAACCTCATGCAATTCAACAAGGCCAAGTGCAAGGTTCTGCACCTGGGGAGGAATAACCCCAGACACCAGTACAGGCTGGGGACTTACCTTCTGGAGAGCAGCTCTGCAGAGAAAGACCTGGGTGTCATGGTGGATGATAAGCTGACCATGAGGCAGCAGTGTGCCCTCGTGGCCAAGAAGGCCAATGGGATCCTGGGCTGCATTAAGAAGAGCGTCTCCAGCAGGTTGATGGAGGTGATGCTGCCCCTCTACTCAGCCCTAGTGAGGCCACATCTGGAGTATTGTGTCCAGTTCTGGGCTCCACAGTACAAGAGGGATGTGGAGCTGCTGGAGAGAGTCCAGCACAGGGCCACAAGGATGATCAGGGGCCTGGAACATCTGCCCTACGAGGAGAGGCTGAGGGAGCTGGGCCTGTTCAGCCTGGAGAAGAGAAGGCTGAGAGGGGATCTAATCAGTGTCTCCAAGTACCTCAAGGGAGGGAGTGCAGAGGATGGTGCTGGCCTCTTTTCAGTGGTGGCCACTGACAGAACTAGAGGAAACGGCCACAAACTGAAGCACCAAAAGTTCCACAGGAACTTGAGGAAAAATTTCTTAACAGTGAGGGTGACAGAGCACTGGCACAGGCTGCCCAGAGAGGTTGTGGGGTCTCCTTCTCTGGAGATCTTCAAACCCGCTTGGATGCACTCCTGTGCCACATGCTCTAGGTGACCCTGCGTGTGCAGGGCGGGGGTTGGACTAGATGATCTCTAGAGGTCCCTTCCAACCTTAAGCATTCTATTATTCTAAGAGCCTGGCCCCATCCTCCCTACAATCACCCTTCAGGTACTTGAACATGTTTATCACATCTCCTCTCAGCCTTCTCTTCTCCAGACTAAACAGGCCAAGCTCACTTTGTCCTCATACAATAGGTGCTCCAGTCCCTTAATTATCTTTGTGGCTCTATAAATGATTCCTTCTACACTCCTGCACCTCAAAGGAAAGTGTTCCAGATGTGTGGTTTGCTAATTCAGCTAAGTAATACTATAAACATACCTCAAAATCCATTTCGCTCTTAGAAAAAGATTCAGTTGATATGGCCATACAGTAAAGAGTTGCTTAATTAAAAGCATTCAATGTACTCATATCACTAAGTGACCCGATGATACTTTTAAATAGCTAAGAGAGCTCAAATAGGCCAAAAACAGATTTTAAATCCCTTTACATGTTTAACTCATTTTCTTAATTAATGGGTTATGGATATTGAATCTGGTGATATTTTCTAATATCAATTTTTAATAGATACACTATCACCAGACTCAAGTAAGAACTAGGGTATAAC
This sequence comes from Tinamus guttatus, assembly GCF_059628265.1. Lineage (NCBI taxonomy): Eukaryota > Metazoa > Chordata > Aves > Tinamiformes > Tinamidae > Tinamus > Tinamus guttatus. The sequence goes on from NW_028289346.1 coordinate 42,454, forward strand.
CCAGAATAGAAATTTTAAAAGGAAAACATGATTTTTAATATCTTTGACTACTTCAGTAGGTTTTAAACCATTAGGTCTAGCTTTTTTAAATATAGTCACAAGATTTGAATACTGCACATTTACATGGAAAAGGCTGCTACATAACTATAGTTATGGAGAAATCAAGTTTTATACTTTGAGAAAAAGATTGCTCTTGCAAACTCTTGCTCACCAAAATTGAACTAACAAAGATAGCTAGATATTTTACAAGATTAACTTAGTTAACAGTTGCCATGAGTATTATTATAGCTTTTGTATTATACAGGTAAGTTTTGGCCAAACAATTCTGGTTTTGTGTTCCAGAAGGGGAAAAAAAGCCATTTTAGCATGGATTGACTGTACAACTGTTCAGGGCACCTAAAAAAGGTACAAGTAACTTCATTAGTATAGTTTAAGAATGTGCCTTTCTTCACTGACCCAGGAAACAATTTAGATAGCTCAGGTGACTAGTAAAAAACCATCTTACCTTCCATATGGTGTTAGTGGCCAAATAGCTTTTCACGAACAGCACAGTACGCTGTTAATGAACTGTAGCTAATGGCCAGAATGAAGATGTGAATTCCAATAGAAATTACTGAAAGCTTTCTCTTAATCCAGAGAATTTTCTTACCATCTATGAAGATTTAAACCAGGAATCTTTTCAAGTTTGCTCAGCTCCTCCTTGGTACCAGTCAGGAATATGGAGTGAAGGATCATCTTCACACCATTTTGCCTTTCAGTTGTAGTTCTTACAAGTTTGAACCATCTCTTTATCAGAGGCCGACTCCCTCTCCATGAGCCAATCTTCTGCAATGGTGCTAAGTTAACTACATCCACTGCTCCTCAGCCTGCAGACCTGGGGGGCTGATTCTCAAGCTCAAGTCATGACTTGAATCTCTATCTTCTGTGAATTCCCCACTCCCTGTATAAGGCTAAATAGCAGATGAGATGGCTGCAGAACACTTCAGGTAACTGTTCCCTGAGAAAATTAGAAGGCTGTATGGTACATCTTTCAGTTTATTACCTTTAAATTTCAAGTTGCTTGTTGGTCAGGGCCAACAAAACCTAACTGGCATATGCTGTCTTCAGGCTAATGAAAACAACAACTGGAAGTTTATGGAAGGAGCAAAGATGATGCATTTGCTTTACAAATGCCTTATAAGTCCTAACATTTTATAATTCCTAATAAGTGTTATTAGGTAAGACAGAATCATCTCTCAAGGAGAAACAAGATGTATTTATAAGACTACAAGTAACTTGAAATAGGGGGTTTACCTATATTTCATGTTACAGCATTTTTATTCAGATCAAAATAAGTAAAAATTTCTGCCCATCACTCCCAGCCAGAAAATATAAACATTGAGAACACCAGAAACAACTCCCAGGTGCCAGTAGTTCTGGCAAGCTTAACATTAATATGCATATAATAAAAAATAACATATTTTGAACCTAATCAGATACTTAACATACTTTGAAAGAGCAACAAAAAGTATTCCAGAATCACAGAATGGTTGAGATTGCAAGTCCAACCCCCCTGCTCAAGCAAGGTCACCTAGAGCATACTGCACAGGATCACATCACGGCAGCTTTTGAACATCCACAAAACCCCTAAACACACTCATGCAGTCTTCCCTAGCAAAGCCCTGGTGTTTTCCTATGGACCTAGTCCCCTTTCACCCTTTTCCTTCAACCATCTTCTGTGATACCCTTCCCACATGTGCCTGGAGCCCCGCACATGTGGGCAGGTCAGCTAGCTGGTGCTGGACAGAACATCTAACAGCAGAGTTGGGCTCATCTTCCAGCCAAGGTGAAGCATGATGAAAACAACATTGCTCACAGTTCACCAGCCATTTCTCATCATTATCCCAACACTAGTTCATATTATATAGCTTATATATGCTTTTCTTTGCAGTTACTATAAAAGCTACCAGGCATCTTGCACAATAGGTTTTAGGGCAACCAGGTCCATTTTGCTTCCCTAATTGCTGGGTACAGGATATGACTATCAAGCAATACACCAGCACATCTATCACCTTTGGCAGCCTCAGCAAGGCCATGGAAAGCACTCCACGATACTGCCAATGTTTTGGGTGCTCTCAATCACCATTTCAGCCATTGACTTCACTAAGAGTTTCTCTGTTGGAGATAACCCAACTCAAAGAGGCTACCTAAAAGGTCTAACTAAGGGAACAGAGTAGACACTAACAACAGATACTGAGAGGTTATTGTTTGAAGGCTACATTTTTTTTTAAATACAAAACTACTTTATACCAACATGTGTTGATTATGAAAACAGGCACTGAATCTTCACAATCAATTAATGCCTAGGAAGTATTTAACAAGAAGATATAATGAAAATTTAATTAGATAATGGCCATCAAACTTAATGATGTCCACTTATAGTGGGATGAAAACACTCTTACAACCATCTATATTGTCTAGCATCTTTGATGCTGTGCCACAGCATTTGAATTCCTGTAGCAAAAGACTTCTTTTCTTGAAACATGTTATGGCCTGGCCTCATTAATTCAGAAAAAAGAATATACAATTAAAGAAATCTTCAGGGGTTCTAACATCATCTGAATTTTGTGCTAGTTAATGACATACGGTATTGTTAACTTAATACTGTTACTTTGTTATATATAAATTGTTCACATTTTAATCCAAGTATTTATTGTAATTTCATGGCAAGAAAGAGATGCAGGGTCAGAAGGACATTGATGCTTTGATAGCTATTCCATTAAAAAGCACATTATGGTTGCATCAAAGCAGTCATGACGATTAACTTTAAAATGCCTACTTCTATATTATCTCTAAATATCCATCATATAGTTTCTTTAGATTAAGTCAGCAGACAAAACAGCCTTTCTCCCTGTGAAATGTTGCAGTTTGAAAGCCATAGTGGTAGTGGGGGGGGGGGAAGATATCAAATCATTATCGAATTCACAAACAGTCCGTCAACTGTAGGTCCGATCACCTCCCCCCAAACAAGTAGTCGAGTTCACAAACAGTATGATTTATTCAAATGCAACATTTACAAAGCAGGTTTTGGATGTCAGTACAGGACATTCTCTACTAGAGCGTGAGGTTTTTCACTAGCTCTGATGTACAAATGTGCAATCATCACTCACCCCAGAAGATGGGAGAGGGGTCTCAGTCTTGAGTCTCCTCAGGCAGCATCCCAACTTGAGAGGAGGGAAGGGGGATCAGCCTATCAACTGACCCAGGAGTTAGGATGGATTCTTCCCCCCACCTTTTCATCCTTAGTTCACCTCTCATACTTTTCTTTACATTCAGGTGGAGTTTGAGTGACTAGAGTCATACTTAATATTGTTATCGATTGGTAAAAAAGTTTCTCGCTTTCATTTGAAAGCGCATGCTCAGTGAGGAGTGGTGGTACCTCAGAGGCAGGTAACTTTTGGGATGGAGATGTGGTTTTGACATTATAATGAACTTATAGCGAGCAAAGTTCAAGCAAAGTTCATCCCAAAGGAGTGATTTTGCCATCCTTGCTGGCTCAGCACTGGACATGCTATCATATCTCTCCCATTAGACAGCCACTGTGTGGCTTATCAGCAGCCCAGCACAGGGAGTGCAGAGTTTGGCCGTGGTGCCTTCACTCTGCTCCATCCTCCATTACTCCCCTTTGCAGCTGCGAGGAGGGCAGATTGTGTTGCCTAGGGAACCGTGGAGGAGCAGAGTCCGTATGTACCAGCCATCCTGGAAGTGGCAACTGTGTATCACCCCAAGAAAGCTTTTGTAATGCCCAAACTTCTGTTAGGCCCTAGTTTTCCTCTCAGTTCCTGCTTTCAAACAATTCTTCCACAATCCCTAATCAAGAAAGCTATAAGAGGCAAGCCATTAATTTATGTCACAGATTATTAGTTGCCACATAGTGCCCATATGTGAGTATTATTTTTGTGAAACCACTCTTATATAAATGTCTACTTAAGATATTACTGCAGAGAAAATTTAGGGAGAGATTCAAGTAATTGCCAAGCACATTAGATTTCCCTTGTTAACAGGTTACCAGTGTCCCAATACCACTTCCCTTCACATCTAACATGCTTGACAACAACTATCATTTCTTCTACATTTCAGTTGTAAGACTGTAGAAAAAGTCCTTTTTTATTTGGTGCAAGACATTGCAAAAATAGCTGTGTATGACTAGCTCTTTAAATAGAATTTTAAAAATAAACATCTACTTCACATCCTCACACAAATGAAAACAAGGCTTGATCATTGCTAGTGATTAACTAGCATATTTGCTACTGGTTGCAACAGTTCCATAAATGTAGTATTACCTGAATTTAGTTAGTCAAACCAATTCTTTTTCTCATCTTATTACTTGCAACCAAATTGCTGTGACAGGTTCTTATTGACATTGTTAAGAGTTTTGTCTGTGCACAAAACCTTGGGCAGGGGTTAAGGCATCTGGTTTCACTTAATTATAAAGAGTCACAATATTTTGTTTATTGTGCCACAGAATATTCACTTTTCATATTGAAAGTTACAAGCTATTGCCAAGGCAAAATAAACAGATGCAGTGCTTGGCTAATAGAATATAATAAAATATTGCTTTAACACGCATTGTTGCATGATTTTCCAGAAGAGTCCCAACATTGGAGTAATTTGATATTAATATGTATGAATTAATCTAAAACTGCATTGCCATATCAATGATTTAAGGGGCTGTTTGTTGAGTCTTATCAATTTATTGATTTAAACCATGTAGGAACATTCCTGTTACTTAGGTAGCTTTTCTTTTGTTATATCAATAATGGTAATTTTAATGAAGAAAAGCACAATAGAAGATGATTGTCTGCTTTTGTCAGAGATGAATTCTTTTAATGCTAACATTCTGCAATAAAAGAAAATATTTTTCTCTAAATTGTCCCCTGATTCTTTGCAGACTGTGGCAAAGGCTAATACAAAACAGCACAGCAAAGAAAGGCATTTTGCTGAAGTAAAATTACTTTCCTCACCAGCAAAGCCAAGCTTTCAAAAAAGTTATAGTACTAACCAGATGCTACATGTAAAATGTGCAATTTAATCTATGTCAAAAGCAGAGTAACACTAAGTTCATATAGCTATTATCATTATATTAAATTAGTAATGAGAGAACATAAGGCAAGATGAAAAACTAAGCCATAATGGAAAAGCTTCTCACAAGCTACACATTCAGAAGTAATACATTTAATTTTAGACATTTGGTAGAAAAAAAATATTTTTACTTAATTGTCAGTAATTTGTGAGTGAAGCCAATTTTTACTAAGGACAAATCAAGCTATGTTCTTAGAACTGTCAGAAAAGTAATACCAATGAACAAACCAGAAAGAGCTACTACTGTATGGCCCAACTTACAAACATTAAATGACACAAGATTATGTGAATAATCACAGTCCACTGGACTCAAATACTGATCCATAACCAGATGCGGCAATTCTGAGTGCCGACATTTTTAAAACATGAATTCAAATAAAACAATATGGATTTAAAAATGTCTCAAAATTGAATCAGACATTCAAGTTGAGGTGAAATGTAGACTACTCTTTACAGTTCCGCATAGGTATTCTAGGCATTTTGCTTAATCATAAAGTTACATGGCTGAGGTTGACTTTGAGACCATTACAGAGGCTGTGAAAAATCAGATAAGTCTAGCAGTCCTGTTTTTATACCATTTCCTGGTTCACTGCTACTCCATTCACTTGGAGACAGAACACTTCATTCTAGATACAGCTATCACCTGGTGTTTGCTAAATTGTTGTGAAATTCTTGCAACAGCTGTTTGTTCCTGGGGGAAACATTCACTTCATTTTTGCTGCAATAAACTGATCATTGCCAATTAAATGCCCATTAATTGTGTAAGCAAGGATTACTGCCAGATTTTTGCATTAGAAAAAAATATCCTTTGCTATTTATTTCCCACTTATAACCACCCCCTTTTGGTGGATAATTATATGAAAATGATTTATTTTAAAATATTCAACAAATTTGTGTTTGTAGATTAATAAAACAGTCTCTCTGGATTTTCTTTAGAACTATTCCAATATATATTCCTAGCACAGGTGATTAAGAATCAATAGTTTAACAATCAAAAAATACACACTGTGCACTCTCTTCTATTAAATTTCAAATATTTGTCAAAAACTTTACATTTTCCAAGGCAATTCATGCACTTCTACAGGAAAAGAATTTTTCCCCTCCTCCTTCCTTCAAGATATGGCCCAACACTTCACATGTTCTCTCTCACCCCACATTTTACCAATATTTCAACTCAGGCATTTTTCAAATACAGTTCTCCCTACACACCTCAGATGTAGATGTTTCTCTCAAAAGAAAAGCACACATCATAAATGACTTGCAAGCATTTCCAACATTGTTCCTATGCCAAAAGCTTGGGAAAGCAAGGATGCTCATTTAGATACTAGTGTTCCTAAGTATTGCTATAGTCATATACATGCCAGAGTAATGATAAAGCATCTTTGTTCAATGCATTTTTATAGCAAAACAACAACATTCTGAAAAGCTTGTTTATTGTCCTAAATAAAGGAGTCAAGCTATTGACCTACTTAAAGCAACAATCTCCAAACTTTACACTGTACCAGAACTAGACCAAAGTAGTTATGCTTCTTAAAATATCTATAAAAGGACTGAGATAAAAAAAAAATCCACGGACTGAAAGTTTGGCTTAATTTTAAGTTTTACAAACAAAAATACTAAGCACAAAGAAGCTCTATCGCTTCTGATTAACTCCTCTATCCAATAACTGAATTCATCCTTTTATAATCTCACCAGTCACAGGCCCAGATGTGAAATGGCATAGAGCTCAATGGGCACACTTGCTAACACTTTAGCTTGCAGCAGTGTTTAAGAGCAGTGTTAGAAATACTTGCATGAAAACAGGTACAGCAAGAACTGGGAAAGACTTTAGGATTCTACAAGATGAATTTATTTTGATTTCATCAAGAATGGAATATAGACAGATACCTGTTTTCACCAGCTAAAACAAAGCAACTCTGATGCCACTGATAGCCATTTATAAAAGGAACAACATGAGGCAAGAGCAAGGTTTGTATTAGTTTTGAATATGGTGGTGTTAGGGCCACTATTGCCCTATCCTTTCCAGGGCCTATAACTCTGTTACTGACATTTTTCTTTATCTAACAAAACAGTAGTAACATGCATCCAGATGAGCTATAAAATACATCTGTTAAATAGCCTAACAGGGGGTAAGGCACCTGGGAGGGAACAGAAGGGAATGTGCAAGAGCAAGCATGTGTGCACATGCATACAGAACCTACTTAGCCCATACATGGGCTCAATAAGTGCTTAAGACACTGAAGATGGACAAAAACTGACTAGATTAAATATTATTTCAGCATATTGAAGCACACACCCCCTTTGGAAGGTGATCACAGGACAGGCTGGGAGCTGTGAAAGACAAAGCAGCAGCATCTGGCTCCTTAACTATCTCCACAGGCACTTGCAATGGCAGCTTTGAAGTTGCCTGTGCAGCTGTCACACTTTGGGGCTGCCTATCAACTGCCCCAGCTGAACACTGCACCCACTCTTTGAGGCACCAAATAATCTGATAAACTCATGAAAATCCCTTGTCACATTATTTTCAAGAGTAATAAGGGGACAGGAGAACACTTCATCCCCACATTTGATACTTCTCCCCCTTTTTTTCTCTAAAAAAAGCTAAAGCAAAGGTTTAGCACTAGTGTCATGAGCTTTGACTGTGTCTTGAGCTTTGAATACTGCTTCTGAATATTTTTCAAAGCAGTTGAGTATTTTCCTGCATTTCCCCCCCCCTCACTATTTTATTATTTGAAAGCTCTTCTAAAAATTTATATAATCTAGTTGGTTAAATCAGAATAAAGTGCAGAGAAGGGAACAGTAATAGAATGTTGTTATGAAAGAGATGAGTGTTAGACTATCTGATTTCAGAGTTATAACCTTAAAATATCCCCCATACATTTTTCTCTTATCCATTTTTCCTTTTAGAGTTATAAGGTGCAAAGCTAAGGAAGCTAAAGCTCAAACACTGAGGGCTTAGCAGTAGCCCCTGGCCAGGTTAGGGGACCAACTGGTATGACCCATTTTTCAGAAACAAGGAGCTTCAGTAGGACAGTGAAAGATCTGTCTAGAAAAAAAGATGCCACCAAAAATGAATTTTATCTTTATTTATGCTAAGTTAATAAGAGTTAACAAACAGAAAAAGCAAGTAGCAAGAGGGAAGAGTCAGTCACATACTGAATAGGTTAAGACTGCAGCTACTTAGCTCTGTTCAAGCATCAGCCCCTAGAAGCACCTGCTTGGGAAGCACATGGCTCCCTGTCTGAGGGACTCGGGACAAGACCAAAACTGGCTGCTACTTTGTATTATATTTCATTTTGGCTGAGCCAGTGTAATAACTTAAACCAACACTTTACAACTTCCCCTCCAGTTTTCCTGTAGGCCAACTGCATCTTCAAGCACCCTGTGTTTAATGAAACCAGACTTTTCCCTATAGGTAATCTCATTTATGAGAACAATGGAGCAATCTACTAAATAGGTGGTTTAACCTCATCCACTACTAAAGATGTAGGGTGCTCTTGTCTCCTTTAAGGAAGCCTGTCCCCCCAAAGCAATGAAATAGAAACACAAAGCAATTACCCTACTATTTAGCACACACACCATTTTAGTTTATAGTCTCAGCTGAATGCAACTTGGCCAACACAGCTGTACCACTGTTGAGACAGGCCAGGATATTGCTGGCTTTCACTGCTGCCAGGGCACACTAAGGGCTTCCTGCTTCTCCTGATTTTTCACCTGAGCTGCTTCCCAGGCAGTCAGTTTCCAACTTCCAAAATTGTACCATCTCTGTGAAACTTCTCTAATATATGATCTACCAACAGGTAAACTTAAAGTTTGAATTAAAATCACTGTTAGATCCTTTTTGGATGTATTCACATAAGAGTTAAAGCTGAAGTCTTACATTTACCTCCAGATTAAAAACAACATGCTGGTACAAATGCTCTGCCACCACTTTTCCATTTTAACTTTATTGGTCTGAAAAATCATTTAACAGTTGTATTCAATTACCATTAACATACTGCTCTGAATATGTTGCATCTTGCACAGCACTGAAAAAACAAAGCCTTTAGACAGATGTGCTCTATGAAGCTACTTGGAGTGTCAATAAAGCTGACAGAACAAAGGAAAACTGAGCAATGGGTGCTGTATCCATTCCATAGAGGTCCTGCAAGACAAATGGATTGCATGTTCTCAGTCTCATTTAAACAAGGATATAACCACCAGTGTGCTATGCAAAAAGACAGACTTATGGGCAGCAAGCTCTAGCAAAATTATTATTGATAAGCACACAGTTGACCATGAGTTACAGTATAGCCTCATAGAGGCATCAGCTCCAGTCTGCAAACAGTAAAGCTCTACCACCAAGACACTGAGGCTCTTTGCAAATCTCTGGGGTGAAACCAGAATACATGGCCTATCTCATCAAAATTATTTTAAAAAAATGTTAACCTTAACTTAAAATGCAAGGAACAGTAACTCTGAATCATATGCTAAGCATGAGCGGTCCTTTTCCTAGAGGTGTCAGATCTAACAGCTCTGTACAGCACTACTACTTGTGCATCCTGTTCATGTTACTGAGACCCCATTCCCATATTGGCCTTTACCACTGCAAGCTTTCCCAAATAGATCAATATGATTTTTCTCCCCTTCAGTGTCTTCCACCGCTCTTTAACCTCTCTTTAAAAGAACTGCCTGTTAAAGTTTCCTTTTAAAAAAGGGAAAAAAAAAATATCACTTGTTATTTTTGAGCCATCACAACTGCTGAAAGCTCATACTTGAAGACACACTTGCAGGTGGACAGCTGACAGGAGTTCATCCTAAGCACAAATATCAACATGCTGAATTTTTCTCTCAAAGAATAGGTCACCATTAACACCTACCATTCCTGGTCACTAGCTCATGAACTTTCTGCAGAGGTCTCCTGACAGACTGATTATAAGTTGCTGTTGTGAAAGCTTTCTGGAGCATATTTTGCAGTTCTGTTTACAAATGCTTAGCAAGAAGTTTGTAGTCCTTCACAGAAGCAGCTATTGCTGTTTCACACACAGGGAATGAAAGAGGTTGAAAGAACAGGCAGCACTGAGTCAAAGTACCTACCCCTACCCCCCCCCCCCCCCCAAAGGTCTTTTTATCCACTGTATCTGAAAATTCACATTGCAGTGATGCTCTGAAGAGGAGATCTAGACTTCTAGGAGACATGCAAATATGTCATCTACTCCTCAAAAAAAGCTTTTTCTAGCTATTAAGGAAGACTATGGAAGCCAGATGCAATTTGCAATAAAATAATAGCTAGAGAATGTTTTTCCCAAATTGCATTAATGAGGGCAGTCTCATGACACAGGTCATGAAAACATTTCATGAGTGCACATGAGGGGAATAAAAAGTATGCGCTCCAAGCCAAACTTGCATTGCTCTCATCACATCAGATGTTTCCATACAAAAATATAGACTGTCCACATACCACATCCGGTGTCCCCCTTTGGGTTTCTAGTGAAAACACACAAGAATGTGACAAGTTTTGACTAGCTAGTGAGTGACAGTTTCCTTCTAAAGTGCTTAAACCTGATAGAACGCACAGGCACAGAACAAACTGAAATGTAGGTGTCAGTCAAGTGCAGTAATGGCTCACACTAATTCTCATCAGGAGATCCAACCTTCACATCCTGTTCATATACACACTTAAAGCTGAGCTCAAGGTTATTCCAGAAAATTGTCAAAGTCGAGCTTTCATTAAAGCTCACTTTTGGCTGACAAAACCCTTGACACTTTTAGAGAAAATGCCTGTAATGTAATACAGTGTGAAAACATTAACCAGTAGACAGTGAACAATCTTTAAAAATATAGATACTGTTTGGACAACAAATGTAATCATAATATCAGTAACAAATAGCATGTTAAATATGTAGAGGGAATAGCATATTGAATACCTCTGGGGCACAGAGCCCAAAGGTGCCCCCTCTTTGTGCAGGAATTATCTAGTTCAACTAAGCAGACCTAGAATAGTTCTGCAACAGGAGCAACATCTGAGAAATAGGGTTTATACACAATACAGGAAGTACTTTTATACATGTCCAATCTAAAACAGGCCTGTTTCATGGGGAGGAGGGGGAAAAAAGGACAATTTCTTCTATTTTCTTAGGTGTTGCTAGAAGATGTTGGCAGCAAGTTCTCTCTGGCAGGACTGAGGGTGAAGGATGAAGGCTCACTCCTCAGAAGTGAAGAAGAGATGTTCATATCTTCTGTTAAAAAACAAGACTCTTAAAAGGAAGTTAGAGACAGGCAGAAAAGATTCCTAGTTTTAAGTGGGTTGAAAGTATTAGAGAATATAGAACCAACATGTCAAAATATCCAGCAGACTTAGTTAGCAACTTTCTTACGAAAAATTTCAGAACATGTGTCTGCCTTGCCCAGTTCCATAGAACCTTCAGTATTAATCTCTAGATTCAGGGGTGAATACCAGACTGGTAACTCTCCAGAAACATGCCTTTCATTTGACATGCAGTTGCATATACAGTGTGGAATACATCTCTCAGTCCAGAAAATAAGACATCCTCCCACACTTCCCCCCCCCCCCTCCAGCAGGAAGCAGAGAAATCTGTGTTCTCCTAATGAAAAAATCTCATCCACAATTCCTGAGGGTCTAACCTGTCCAGACTAGCTTTCTTCTGGCCTGGCACTCATCCCATTTTCCATTCCAACAAACCATGCTTGAACACTACAACTTGATCACCTATACTGTACCGTTAGCAGAATCATTTTAGCCCATGCCAGCAAGAATTCTCCCAAATAATGCCTATGCACAGGACCAAAGCAGAGTTCTCATGAGGCCATCTAGCTGGAACACTTCCCCAGCAGGGCTGTTGGCATTTCACCACCTAAGCTCCAGAAGATTTAATTCACTAGCATAGATGTAGCCATAAGGACTAGATTCACTCCTGTCAAAATATAACACAATCAAGAATCAATCTCCTAGTTTGCATTGATTAATTTACCTGCCACAGCCTTGACACCAATAAATTATCTCGAAGGGAAGGGCTCTGGAGCAGACGCTCGTCCCAGAGCTCCTTGTCTAGAGGCGAACAACAGAGAGAGAGGCAGCCCCAGCGCCGACCCCTGTGCGGGCAGTGCTGAGCTCCCAGCCAGAGGCGGCTCTGACTCAGCGGGGGCGGAGCCAGCAGGGCAGGCGGGAATTCAAAAGCCGCCCCCAGGGAGCGCGAGTGACCAGGAGTGCATGGCATGGCAGTTAGCACGGGCAGGGGTCAGGGAGTCTCCCCCCTGGTGTGGAAAAGAATCTTTTCCCCGGACTCTTCTAGCTGCGGGAGATCAGGTAAAGACATGGTCTCCACTCGGCAGAGAGCTTCCACCAGGAAGACTGTGGCGACCCAGACTGAACCGCCACAGAAACATGCAGCAGTCCAGGTTTCTGGCTGTAGGGAATGTCTGAGCCTCTCCACATTACCAGGGAGTGGTGAAAACACAGCCTGCCTTAGGTGTGAGCAGGTGGATGACCTGCTCAGCCTGGTGGTGGAGCTAAAGGAGGAGGCAGAACAACTGAGGGCCATCAGGGAATGTGAAAGAGAAATAGACTGGTGGAGCTGCATCCTGCAGTCTTCCCAGGAAAGCCACCCTGAGAACCCCCCAATTCAGTCAGAAAATCCAGTACCCTCTTGCCATAGGGCAGAGGGGGCAGAATTAACAGTATCAAGGGACAATCAACAATGGAAACAGGTCCCCACTTGAGGTGGCAGAAGATCCCCTCCACGGCCCACCTCACCTCCACCTGTAACCGCATTCAACAGGTACGAGGCCCTAGAACTTGGGGATCAGATAGAGGAGGCCTTGAACCAAGGCCCATCTAGGGGGCTCTCTCCAGAGAGGCAGTCTGGTCCATGCTGCAAGGCTGCTCCCCCTAAAGAGAAAAGGAGCACCCGGAAGAAGTGGCAGGTGATCGTCGTAGGTGACTCCACACTACAGGGCCTGGAGGCACCGATATGTAGAACGGACCCCTCATCCAGAGAGGTCTGCTGCTTGCCAGGGGCCAAAACAAAGGATGTTACAGAAAGGCTCCCAAGGCTTGTTCAGGAGTCTGACTATTATCCTCTAGTATTGTTTCATGTGGGCACTAATGATGTCATGGGGAAAATGAGGGATATCAAGTGAGACTTCAGAGCCCTAGGGATGGCCATCAAGGGTACAGGTGCCCAGGTAGTGTTGTCCTCTATTCCCTCAACGAGGGGAATGGATTCAAGGAGGAGAAGGTGGATATGGCAGATTAACAACTGGCTGCGCCACTGAGCTTGGCAACAGGGTTTTGGCTTCTATGACCATGGGACTCTGATGACCACCAGCTAGTGGGGAATGATGGGACCTATCTCAGCAAGAGGGGCACATGTCTCTTTGCCAAAAGGCTGGCCAACCTGGTTAGGAGGGCTTTAAACTAGACAAAAAGGGGGAGGGGGAGTGTCACACAGACATGGCAAACAGCACCGCGCAGCCTAGGTCAGATGGCGTCCAGCAGGAGTATGCTAGTGGGGAAGTGAGGATAGGAAATGATCACAGAGGGTCCTCTTTCACCCCTCCTGGGAAACCTGCAGGCTCGATTACTTCCCTGAAATGCCTGTACACCAATGCGCGAAGCATGGGGAATAAGAAGGATGAACTGGAGATCTGCGTGCAGTCCCAGCATCATGATCTCATTGGTATCACAGAGACATGGTGGGATAGCTCGCACAACTGGAGCGCTGCCATGGAAGGCTATGTGCTCTTTAGGAAGGACAGGCTGGGAAGGCGAGGTGGTGGAGTTGCTCTTTATGTGAGAGAGCAACTGGAATGCATGGAGCTCAACCTGGGAGTGGAGGATGAGTGAGTTGAGAGCTTGTGGGTAAGGATTAGAGGGCAGGCTAATGTGGGAGACACTGTGGTGGGTGTCTGCTACAGGCCACCTGACCAGGACGAGGAGGTTGATGAGGCCTTCTATAGGCAGCTGGATATTGCCTCACAGTCACAGGCCCTGGTTCTCATGGGGGACTTGAACTACCCCGACATCAACTGGAAGGACAACACAGCCAGGCACAAACAGTCCTGGAGGTTCCTGCAGAGCGTCGACGATAACTTTTTCATGCAGGTTGTGGAGGAGCCGACGAGGAGAGGTGGGCTACTGGACCTCGTGCTATCAAATAGGGAGGGACTTGTAGGAGATGTGAAGGTGGGAGGTAGCCTCAGCTGCAGTGACCATGAGTTGCTGGAGTTCAGGATCCAATGAGGAGGTGGCAGGGCTGTAAGTAGCCTTGCAACCATGGACTTCAGGAGGGCCAACTTTAGCCTCTTCAGAGACCTCCTCAGTAGAATCCCATGGGCTAGAGCTCTAGAAGGCAGGGGGGCCCAAGAGAGCTGGTTAGTTTTCAAGCAGCACTTCCTCCACGCCCAGCAACAGTGCATCCCTGTGTGTAGGAAGTCAGGCAGAGGGGGCAGGAGACCTGCATGAATGAGCAAGGAGCTTGTGGCAATGCTCAAGCAGAAGGCAGTGGTATACAGAATGTGGAAAGAAGGACAGGCCCCCTGGGAGAAATACAGGAATGTTGTCAGGGAATGCAGAGATGCGACAAGGAAAGCTAAGGGATGTCTGGAAGGCAAGCTGGCAAGGGACATTAAAAATAACAAAAAAAATTTATTCAAATATATTAACAGCAAAAGGAAGATCAGGGAAAACATGGGTCCGCTGGCAGACAAAATGGGCACCCTGGTTACAAATAACACAGAAAAAGCAGAGTTGCTGAATGCCTTCGTTGCTTTGGTGTTTACCAAGGGCAGCCCATTAGAGCCCCAGGCCCTAGGGACAAGAGAAGAAGCCTGGAGAGAGGAAGACTTGCCCTGGGTAGAGGAAGATTGGGTCAGAGAGCACCTAAGGAACCTCGATACCCACAAATCCATGGGCCCTGATGGGATGCACCCCAGAGTGCTGCACGAGCTGGCAGAGGTCATGGCTAAGCCACTCTCCATCATCTTTGAAAGATCCTGGAGAACGAGGGAGGTGCCGGAAGACTGGAAGAAGGCCAATGTCATGCCAGTCTTCAAAAAAGGCAAGAAGGAGGACCCAGGCAACTACAGCCCAGTGAGCCTCACCTCCATCCCCAGAAAAGTGATGGAACAGCTCATACTGGCCATTGTATCCAAGCACATGGAGGACAAGAAGGTGCTCAAGAGTAGTCAGCATGGATTCACCAAGGGGAAATCTTGCTTGACTAACCCCATAGCCTTCTATGATGGAATGACCAGCTGGATAGATATGAGGGGAGAGCAGTGGATGTCGTCTATCTCGACTTCACCAAGGCTTTTGGCACCATCCCTCACAACATCCTCCTGGGCAAGCTCCGGAAGTGTGGAAGAGATGAGTGCACAGTGAGGTGGATTAGGAACTGGCTGGATGGCAGGGCCCAGAGAGTGGTGATCAGCGGTGCAGAGTCTAGTTGGAGGCCTGTAGCTAGCGGTGTCCCCCAGGGGTCAGTCCTAGGTCCAGTCCTGTTCAATTTATTCATCAATGACCTGGATGAAGGCACAGAGTGCTCCCTCAGCAAGTTTGCTGATGATACGAAACTGGGAGGAGTAGCCGATACCCCAGAGGGACCTGGACAGACTGGACAACTGGGTGGTGAAAAACCTCATGCAATTCAACAAGGCCAAGTGCAAGGTCCTGCACCTGGGGAGGAATAACCCCAGACACCAGTACAGGCTGGGGACCGACCTTCTGGAGAGCAGCTCTGCAGAGAAGGACCTGGGTGTCATGGTGGACGACAAGTTGACCATGAGGCAGCAGTGTGCCCTCGTGGCCAAGAAGGCCAATGGGATCCTGGGGTGCATTAAGAAGAGCGTCTCCAGCAGGTCGAGGGAGGGGATCCTGCCCCTCTACTCAGCCCTGGTGAGGCCGCATCTGGAGAATTGTGTCCAGTTCTGGGCTCCACAGTACAAGAGGGATGTGGAGCTGCTGGAGAGAGTCCAGCGCAGGGCTACTAGGATGATCAGGGGCCTGGAACATCTGCCCTATGAGGAGAGGCTGAGGGAGCTGGGCCTGTTCAGCCTGGAAAAGGGAAGGCTGAGAGGGGACCTGATCAGTGTCTATAAGTACCTCAAGGGAGGGAGTGCAGAGGATGGTGCTGGCCACTGACATAACTAGAGGTAATGGCCACAAACTGAAGCACCCAAAGTTCCACAGGAACTTAAGGAAAAATTTCTTAACAGTGAGGGTGACAGAGCACTGGAACAGGCTGCCCAGAGAGTTTGTGGAGTCTCCTTCCCTGGACATCTTCAAAACCCGCTTGGATGCAGTCCTGTGCCACGTGCTCTAGGTGACCCTGCGTGTGCAGGGGGGTTGGACTAGATGATCTCTAGAGGTCCCTTCCAACCCTAAGCATTCTATGATTCTATGAAGTTTAAGTGCCTGAATTTACCACAGTTGGAGTCAATCTCTAGGAAGCCATAGACCAGCAGCTAATTACTAGCACTCTCCCCCAGTAACCCCCCACCCACCAAGTCACAAGAAAAATTGCCATTTTACTTTCACAGATTTTTCTTCACTGAGCAAGCTCTTTGCTGGCTATCTATAGCTCATACCTTAATTTGACCATCATTCAAGTAACATCATATAGAAGCTAAACTGCAGCCCAAAACATACATCATGATTATTACACAGATTCATAACATCTTATAGCCTTTGCATTAACACTATCCAGACTGTGTATGCATTTCATTCTCACTTTTTCAAAAAAAGCAGGAACACCACACCCAGATCTAAACTGAATACTCACAAAATTCACTGATTGTTTGAAATCCAGACACACATTCATTTCCACACTTTATAGATGTTCCCTCTCCATGCAACAGGCCCTCGCTGCTGGATGTTTTAGGATGTTTATCAGTCTCTTATGCATATACTTTGCTGCCTCAAATCTTCCTGCAAATGACATCCCAAGCATCTGGCTATGTAACTGCATAAACTAAGCATACACCATCTCATCAGCTGGAAATAGCCTGTGATCAACTAGTGCAAAGGAGGAACATATATTCCTGGTAGATCCTAGGAAAAAGTAATCTTACTGCTCCAAATACTGGAGGCTTTCACTTGAAATACTGTGTACCAAACTAGTCATGCATTTCAGGAGATACTGAGTCAAAGCAAGAGATGTGCACGGAACAACTACTGAGATGACCAGGGAAAGAGAAGATCTCTTTGTAGGGAACTGTGATTACATTGCTTGTTAAGCCTAATTACAAAGTAAGAGGATAATAGGATAGAGTCTATAAGCATAGAAGAGAGACAAGTAGAGGGATAGAAAATGCAAGGAAAATTTATTCATGAACTGTCATGCAAGCTAAAACAAATGGGATTAATTGACCATAAACAAATTCAGGCTGAAAGCAAGGTTTATAGCCATCACAGCAGTGTGTTTAAGAATTATCTTCAGATTAGAAGAGCATTAAAAAAACCACAGTCATCAAAAACTTGATGTAAAAAGTCTTTGTAAAGCAGGCCTCATCAGTTCATGCACACATTTTCAAGTCAATAGGTGATGAAGAATATCACTAAACCTCAAGGCACACAAAAGGGCCCCTTATTAAATCCCATGTGTCTCACTCAAACACCCTTTTTAAGGACTAGCATTTTAACAGCCAAGCTCATTAGCTCTAAAGTCCTAAAAATGAATCAGACTATCATATTTTAAGTCTTTCAAAAATAAGAGATAAGATGCTAAATGAATATATAGTCAATGAAAACAGCATTTCTGGACTACAGATATATATACAGCAGAAGAGTTAACTAGAGAATTTTTGCCTTTTTGTTTTCTGCCCCCCAGTCTTCAATGAGCAGTTGAAATTCAAATGATTAAGCAACCACCAGTCTTGAGCTGATAAACCTAAGTTATGTCTCAAATTGCTCTATCAGTGCTTCCTTACTTGACACCAATTAAGCAACCAGGGGAAAGCACTACTGAACACACAGAAAGATATATTAAAACATTGAAGAGATCTGGTTTCTTTATATCATGCTAGTACTTTTTGGGTGATGTCCCCCACTCCCTGTACTATACATGTACAGTGTAAGCTAAAGTTTCATCAGAGGGTTCCCCAGTCCATGGGGATTTTATTAGCTTTCTTCTAGCTCATGCATTTCTATCCCTCTTATTAATCAGCCTATAACAGTTGGATTTCTCATTGTTTTGGTTTTCTGACCTTGTTCCTTTGGTATTTCTTTTGAGAACTTTTAAGGGTTTAGTGCAATACTTGAACAAACACAACCCCAAACACTGACTATTTTGACCCCAAACTCTTCAGCTATTGAGATTTTGCCCTCCAAACACCAGTGCCAATATGATAATTTTCTAGAACATGCTCTGCAAAGTCTTCTGCTCTGAAGATCTCTCCCATTGATGTCAATATGGGAGATGCATTAATAAATCAAGGTCTGTTTAAGGTCTACTTGCACAAAGTCCCTTAAAATCATAACATGATGCTTAGGTTACAACTATCATTATCAAACAGCTTACACAAAATGTCCTCTTTGTCAACCCAATGTATTGAAATGAGAAGGTTTCATTTTTAAATGGAAGGGCCATTCATTTCCATACAGCAACTAGAAATGGAAAAAAACACAAATGAAGTGCTCCCTCTTGAAACATAGAGGATTCTGTCCTCTACATAACAGGTTCTAAAACAAGTTTCTGTAGGCATCTCAAATATACTGAAAATGAACTCACAGAAGTAACAGAAAAGTTGCCTCAAGCTCTGGAAGATGAAGCAAAGACAACACTGCCAAAACCAACTCTGCTGCTTAAGATACTGGAAAAAAATTTGCAGTTTTAAAGAGGGCTTTGTCTATCCAGTCATCAGGTAGCACATCTAACCCCATCGCTTAAGCCTAAAGCTTTTGAATAGTCACATGCACAGGAGAAGCTCCCCAAGCACAGTACAAAGCAGTTCAAAGTTCAAAGCAAGGCAAAAAGCTTACACTCATCCATAGTGTGAGACAACAGTAGGAACAGCAGCAGAAAATTAGATAACACTTTTTTTTTTTTTAAACTGAAAAGCCTAATAGCATAACACAAAGGGCAGCCCTGCAGGTGTCTGCTCAGACCTGACCTGGGGCACCTGGGCAGCATGACACCCATGCCCCAAACACAGGCAGCTCCCTACAACCACCCAGCCACCTCACAGAAAGCCACCTGCCCAGAGATGACCTTTCCCTTCACAAGTTCCACCTGTGACTTACAGCACACACTCACAGAGCTTCTACAGAACCAAATAGCCTCTAAAAAATAATTTTGATACAGAAACTCTTCAGCAAAAAAGGCTTACAGGTGAACCTAGGCAGCTCAGGAGAAAGGGAGAAGGTCACTTCTCAAATTCTTACTGAACACCAAAAGTTAGTTGCTTCTTGGTAGCTATACTTCCCCTCTGCTTTCTGCAGGGAAAGCTCAGACTACCTTCTCCTCTGACTTTTATGCCCAAATGCCACATAAACAAACAGCAGCAACATTTTATAGCTATGTATGTCCTTACCTATTCCGCTCCAGTCCATCTGCTTGGTCTTCTCACCCCACATCTAGTATCTCTCAGGCTGTCCCACAACAACTTTTACCAAGCTCCCCTACTAAACCTACTCCTTTGGGCTGAGTTGCTTTTATAGGGGTTGGCCCTAAAAATGGCCAGTAAGTCACAGCTGTCAGGGATAATTGGCCCCCTCCGTAGCCCTTTCACACCCACTGTTGTGCTGGGGCCCTCACAAGATTTTAAAGCAAATGTCAAAAGGGGGACTGGGTTGCACCGCAGGTTTGTGGCAGGAAACAAGGGCATTCAGCACCACAAAACATTTGAATGTGTGTGGAAGTAAGCACAAACAGTCTCTTTGGTTCATCCTGCAGTCTTTTTATATAGCTTATTAAATCAAGGTTGGCCCTGAGATCACATAAAGTCCCTTGTTTCATTGCAGCTGAGCTAACAAAGGTTAGAGGAAGGGGCTGAGGAGGGAGGGAAGGAGAACAGCCTTGCCAGGCTGCTGATGGAGGGATCTGCCACAGTCCCAAATCTGTTGAGTGTCCAGTTATATCCTAGTCGGGCTAGGACTGGGAAGTCATGGGAATTTTTAAGTGCTTTTCTCAGTGAGGGCCCAGCAGATCACTTTCCCTGAGGCAACTGGTAGCTGCTACTACCAGTTTCTCTCCCTGATTTCCTACTATTTGAGTAGCAGCATGTTATTTCTGCCCAAGACATCCCAGAGAGAAACATGCATAAGAGTACCAGCCAGCATGCTGCTAGCTAGTCCTATAAGCATGGACATGCTGGCCTTACACATATGATATGGGTCACATCATCTGCACAAGGCCCTGCTTGCATGGGACACAACATGCACAGGACACCCTGGCAGGCAAAGTCTGGTTTGAACCCATCACTGCCAAGGAGGGGGAGGGGGAGGGGGAGGGGGAGGGGGAGGGGGAGGGGGAGGGGGAGGGGGAGGGGGAGGGGGAGGGGGAGGGGGAGGGGGAGGGGGAGGGGGAGGGGGAGGGGGAGGGGGAGGGACCTCTCCCCTCCCAGCTTCCATTCCCTACAAAAGCTGCCTGTTTTGAGGGATTAAATACAGCTGAGGAGATCCACACTTAAAAAATCAAGACAGCTGGGTAAATGTTCCAATATTTGAGATAGTCTTTTGATAGTAGCTTTCTAGAGATAAAGAAAACATCATACTAAGGCTGTAGGTAGCACTCTGATAAGGTTTAGTTACCAAAGTGATTTCCTTAGTTTTATAACTTATGCATTTGTGTTTGCATCTGCCCTTTTCACATTCTTAAGTGCTAGGACACAACTCTTAATCCCAAAGCACAACCTTTTCCTTGTAGAATAGCTTCCTAATAATTAAATACTATTTTATAACAACAAGGGAAGAAGTTATGTAACCAATGGTTTATACCAACACAGCAAAGGTAAGAACTCAACCAAGGCAGTATTTTTCAGGAACTGTGGCACTCTGCACTCAAACATGTACACAGCTTGTTGTGCTGGAGACAGGACAGCATGTCACAGCAGCCAGTTCTGCATGTAGAAAATATCATTTGATATTACATTTCTAAGCATGGAATAGTTCAAGACATTCAGGCTGCAGCACATGTGATAAAGAGTGTTCAGTACTTCCAGTGACTGTTTTTTCCATGACTAACTTCAATGAAATTAAAAAGGGAAACTCCTAAAGTTTCACCTTGGAAACTGAGTCAGAGCCTTTCACTGGTTTTCCATAGTTCTTGGCTCAGTCCATCCAAAAAAATAATAAAAGAAGAATCATGCAATTTCAATGAATCCAGCTAGGAAAATCAAAATGTACTGAAAAAAATAGTGGTGACATTTTTGCTGACATCCTGATCTCTGTCTCTAAGCATTTATACCTTGATCATTACTGAGAGTCTAGGTGATTTTCTGTGCTAACTTCAACATTTTCACACAAATGGCAAATTTAAATAGACAGTGCATTTTCACTGGAGCTACAAAAGCAAATTGTGAGAATTTCCAATTTTACCAGAAATAGGCTTCCTTCTGTATCTGACAAGATACAGTCAAAGATGATACTTGCTTTTTGCAAGATACATAATTGTATCTGAAGGCAGTGGATATACTACAGCTCTGCCTGTATTAATGTTTAGACAATATTGTGGCAGACTTCTTGCAGACAGTTTTATCACTATTGATACTTTAACAGTATAATGTGCATGTTACATAAGTTAAAATTATATCTATAATTAATAAAGCATAGGGAATTCTAAGGAAGTACACAGTTTTAACATTCCAGTGATGGACTAGGTTGTATTCTCTTAAATCTTATATAATCATATGAGCAATGAGTGGCTATTATGCATGTATAAAAATATATAGTGTCTCTCTTTTTTAGCAGTTTAATAAACATTTCTCTAACGTCATAACTAGAATTTCTAAGGACCTATGAAGCTATCTGATAAATATAGTGTTTTCTTTAAATAAGATATTTTAAAATACGTATGCAACAGTGTGTTTAGAAATTAACCATTTTTTAAGAAAATTTAGTACTATAATAGTGAGCCTGTTAATGCTATTAGTTCTCTAATGACTGTTTGTATTTCATTTTCTACCTGCTATGGTGAAAAGATTTATAAAGTATAACAAGGAACTGGTGATTTATCAACAGGGTTTGTCACACTGCTTTGTTAACATAGATTACAATTTGTCAAGCAGCTGAGGTCATTCTTCATTCCTTTGAAAAAAAAAACAAGAAAACAAAAAACAAAAAACTTCCAAATTTCTGGCTGCCACAGATGCTAAAAAGTCAATGATGCATTGGAAAAAAAAATCTCTCATAACTCCTTGCCTGATAAATGATAGGGAAAGTTTGACAGATCAGAATGATACGAAGCAGCCTAAAACATTTGGCACGATGTGTATCTGGCATACGGAGACTGCCTGTCAAATGCCTATGACTCCATACAGCAGCTAGGGACCCTATGGAGCAGCAGATGGACCATTAAGGTAGTATTAATGTAGATGCCATCAGTTTTCAGTTCTGACTGGGACATACTCTTTAGAACTATGAGCAGCTGCTGCCATTTATTGTGACAGCTTCCTGCTAACTTTTGCCAACTGGCACAATCTGACTCTTTGTACCTGAGCTATTAAATGTGTGACTTCCACCATTTTATTCCTCCAGAGAACTCTTAATAATCCTCCAAAGAAGGAATGAGGCATTTATCACCAAAGTGAATACACATACCATACAGTTCTATTGTCCTTCTGTAGTGCCATAGATTTTACATCAGAAGTAAATACAAACCAGCTTACCATGCTGTTGCATAACCCCTGAAATAGGCAAAACTGGTGAGTTATTAAACTGTAGTTAAATATATTGTATTTCAACCACTGTTTCAAGTTACTGGCTCACCTTGAAATCTTTGATAATGAAAAGCACAGAGGAAAAAAAAAGTGTATTTTATTAATACCTAGAAAGGAAAGCACTTTCCTTTTAACTACAATTCTTTGTATCAGTGAGCATAGGTCAATATTACAATTATAAAGCGTTTTGTTGTTGTTGTTGTTTGTTTGTTTCTTTTTTTGAACATCTGCTGGTCTCCTTAATATCTAAGCATTCCTTTTGTGGTAAGCAAAGCTGTCCATTCCAGCAATGCCTTTACTGCAGAGAGGAACAATGTATTATAAATGATAAGTGATCATGTATTTGTTATTGTCTGCACTGTAATTTTAGCAAAATATGCAACAATACTACTGGCAGAAAAAAAAAATCCTCATGTATATGTCTTTGATCCAGCTAGACTTCTAAGGATACATTACATCATTTGATTGTGCCAAACAAGCAAGCTAACAGTACAGCACAGCATAGCATAAGGTTTGACATAAAATAAGAACTGCAGCAAGCATCAAACCTACCAGGCAGGGTGACATCAGCATGATGCTACACCTAAACTGATAGAATTTATATAAAGAAAAGGGACAGTGAAGATTTAGTTTCACACAAAAGTTTTCAAGTCCAGTGGTTTGTTACCACTGATTTCTTCCGATCTTTCCTCTCTGCCTTCCCCATATGGGAGAAGATCCCTGAGGATCCCATGAGACAAAAAAAAAGTATGGGTAGCTATCTGCCATATAAGCAAGTTAAATCTTTCAGAGGATCCACTGAATCATCAGCTACAGAGCCTAGGGAAGGGCTCTGCCAACAGGACTCCCTTCCATTCAAACTGCGCTGTTCTGTGCTGACCTCTTCTTTGGTCTAGCATCCCAGGCCTTGTGCTTGAGGCCCTTCTATGGGAAGAATTAGGTTCTTCTTGCTCCCTGATCTCATAATCTCACATTGAGCCACTCTTCTAGAAGGCCTCCTCAGGCAGGAGCATATTGAATCTATTGGGTAAAAATGAAGAATAGTGAGGTTACTTTCTCCTCCATTTTTGTATGAAGACTAATCCAAAAGGCAAATTCTGCAACCACCTCTCAAATCAAGTACCTGAAAATGCTGTGGATAAAGTTCATCCCTATATGAGGAAGAAAGCAGCTAAGGGCATGGATGCAAAGAGCCTCTGCTTAGGCCCCATGGGAATTTCCTGGGACAGACCTCAACTGTTAGCTGCAAGGTTGCATCAGGGTTAGGTGACAGCTGAGCAAAGGTAAGATGATCTATATTATGAACATATGTACCTAGTCACACTTAGAGAGACCAGTTCAGTTGGTAACTCTCCCTATACATCAAGCCCATCATTTTCCAACAAAAGATGACAAAAGAGATATAAAACCAAAGTGACAAATTTCAATCAAACCACAGAAGGAAATGAATTACTAATCCATGAGTAACACCATAAAGGCAACTGAGAGCGTTTCCATGCTAATGTCCTTCAAATGCTCTTTCACATGTTCTAAGATAGTCTAAAAGAAAAATTAGTGCTCTTGTTATTTCAAGTGGTTGATGGAAAAGTATCATGCCAACCAAACTTACTTGACATAAGAATATGCTAAATTTATAGAATGGTAGAATATATATACCATACCCTAAAGACACTGATAGAAAATAAAAAGCTCATCCAAATAAATATTAATAAATATTAAGAAAAAAAACATTTGCATATTATCATATGTAATTGCATAATAATATATAATCACATATAAAATAGTAAGAGATAACCACAATGTGTTGATACATTAAATCAAATATATTATCAGATCATGTGTCACACTTTTATTTTCCATTTGTGGAGATATTTTCAGGGAATATGATGCTGTGAGTAACTTCAGGTAGCAGTTGTAGAAAATAAGAACCAGGAGATAGGAGGTAAGCCAAAATGTATTACCAGATGAGAAAATATTTAAGATTTAAATATTTTAGCTTCCCCATCTAACTGTAAACACTCAAAATATAAAGTATGGCAGGAGTTTGGCAAACAATAGGTAAAAAAAAACAGAGAGGTTCCTCCTTTCTGAAGAGAGTCACAAGTGGTCAGACTGAGTTTATATACCTTGACTATCTTCAGAAAAGTGGACAAGCAGAGAGTCTAATAGCAGAAAGGACTGAATTGCATCTCCATTCCCTCATATGGTAAACCAAGAAGACTCAGAGGCATTGGACATGACTGTGAGATTAAGGTTAATACTATTACCAGGAAGCCCCTTCAGATTACATAGAGAAAGGAAAGGAGGATGACTTGAAAAGAACTGTTACATAGAAGTAATGATACAACAGCTCTAATGAGTTGCCAATTAATGCCAGGTCATAACGACCAAAATGAATTGCCACAGTTAAAGTTCGTATCATCCACTGTACTGGTCCTTGCATCCATCACTTAGTTTATGGGATCAGCACTCAAAAAGTATGTCTTTAATTTTTCCCAAGAGAGAGGTGTACATCATTAAAGACCTGGGATTTCTCAAGTCTCTGTTTTCCTTTTAACCGTTTACTCTTGTTCCAACACCATCCACAGTGGTTGTTTTTGACAGTCTTAGCAAGTCTGCTGCAGCTAGTCACACTTACAGTGAAGAGCTTTGCATGAGTAGGATGAATTTGCATATGCTAATGTGACATCTGGCCATTGTGCAGTTTCTTATTTCTGTAACTCTTGAGTAGGAGAGGAACTTCCTAGAAGCTAAGCTAGCAATAACCACCATTCAAGCTTCCAATCCGAATATTTTTTTACTCTAGGTGTCAATCCTAATCAAAATATCTATCACCCATAAATCTGAAGGCAGACCTAAGAAAGCTACTTAAAACACCAATGAGAAGTGCTATGTTCATTCAGAAATATCTGATTTGCTTTTATATAATCAGAACTTTGAAATGAAGAATAGGAATTTAACCAAACTTGGATATTACAAGGTTTATCTGTCCCAAGGTAAGAGCTAATTCAGAGGTAGACCAATATATAACACAGTTATCCAACCACAAAATCTGCATTGTGGTTAGTGATGGTATGACAAAGACAAATGTAATTTTTATGCCATCTTAACAAAGGTCAAAATGTAACCAATAGGGAAATAAAATAGGATGTTTTTAGCTAGAATCAATACTGATGCTATATTTTACAAATACCTTCCTCTTCCAACTACTTTTAGGCCTTTCAATCCTAATATGAGTAGGAATTTTAGAATTGAGCAAGAAAGAATACTTTAAGTAAATGAACACCATTCATTCAAACCTTTGAAGTTCAGCAAGTATAATCTCAAGGGCAATTAAGTGCTGAACAGATCTACCTTATCCAAGCAGATTATTTCAGTTTGATTCCAGAAATTTCCATGAGATGTATACTTGTAAGATTTAAGATTATTTTAAAGCATACTGTCAGATCACAGTTGGCCCAAAAATAGTGGTTGTATATTTTGTTAAGACTCATTTTTATTAAAATTATAACATATTCATAGTATTTTATTTAATAGAGCATAATTTTCTGAACAAATAAATATTGACCTGAAACGCTTGCATTCCAAGCACAAGAGAATCAATAGTGATAACAATTATAATGGTAAGTATGCAAAAAACAAGAACTATGGTTTAAACAAAAGTCATTTTTGCTGCCTTCTGGGAGGGAGTAGCCATTTAAAATAAGTTTTGGGGAGATTCAGATCACCAATATTCTTCCAAGTTCCCAATTTAGGTGAAGTTAGGAACTGAATTCTCAGGGAAGGCATTTCAACCACCATCTTTCAAAATAAAACTAACCCAAGAGTTACCTAGAAAGAATTTGTATTTCCATTCTGGACCAAAAAGAGTTGCCCCATATATATTTTTATCTATTTATTCAACAGGTACATCTTATCTGAGATGTAGGCATCTAAAACTATAATGAAGAGCACAGTGGACATCCAGATGCTTAGCAGTTACACAGCTACAGGTGTAGTATGGAAGCACTACATTTTTAGAGAGGATTTACAAGAACTTTGCAGCATGCAGGGAGTTGGACCAAGAAATCAGGATGCAACTTCAGAAGCAAGAGCTACATCCTACAATATTCATAGCATAATGTGTCTTGAAATACTATCCCCTGTCTAACCACAGTTCTAACAATCATCTGACTTGATTCACATAAAATTGGTTAGGTACTTGTTACTGATTTGGGCAATCGCACATTGAGAAAGCAGTAGTCATTAGTCCGAAACCAAAGAGGCCACTACTCTAGCACAGCAACTAAGGTGCTCAGCTGGATCAGGAAGACTTGATTTACTTGATCTCATGCTTTGGCCTGCCTTATGTATTTGCGATTAGTTGCAGTTTGAATAAAACTAGTTGAAAATGACATAATTTTGTAGGAAATTAAAAACAAACAAATGAAAAACAAACAAACAACAAAAAACATTGCTTTATTGTGTTTTCCACTAAAAAAAAATGTATATTAATGACACACACAGAAAAAAAGAAATCTTTTTCAATTTTAAAACGTCAATTGTAATTCTCTCTAAAATCTCTAACAGCACATGTGAGGACAAAATGTATTTTTCTTAAAAAGAATAGATTTTGTCAAAAATGAATGAGTAATTTTAAGATATTTTTAAGGCAACATACATTTTGGATTAGCCAGTGTAAGCACACATGCTCCCACAGGCAGTTATAATTATGACTCAAGGAACCCCATGGTATAGGCAGGGGCAGAAGTAATGCCAGGGAAGAAGGGAGCCGGAACACCTACAATTCATAGTCACTTATGAAAATGTAAAAATATTTTCCCATTAGATTGTGTCCAATTAACGTAGTCCACTCACAGAGCTATAATTAAACTGAGTCAATAGAGCAGCTTCTAAACCTTTTAAAATGTAATTGCTGTGTTGATCTAAATATAAAATATTTTTGCATTATACATATTTCTTTTGATACATATAATATTGTTGGCCAAAAGTATATCTGTGGTATGTTAAAGAGAAATAAAACTTTTAAATATATTTTCAAAATAAAATAAATCTACAGTACAAATGATGCACTTATCAATTGTAATACATTATGTTTTCTGTCTCATTTCAGAAGGTATTATGGTAATAATTTTGGATTTTAGCCAAGTGCTCAGCAGAGGATTTTTAACATCCTCTGAATAGACATGTTAATAGACATGTTTAATGGCTTTTAACCGTACAGAGCACTGCTCTTATCAGTGAGTAGCAGGAAAATGATTAATACACTTTGGGTAAACTTACACTTCATCTTCTTTAGGTGGAGAAGGAGGCATCACTAAGGGCTGAAATTTCTAATTATATAAGAGGATATAAAAGACAGCAACTCACAGACATCAGATGCATATTCTGTAGGTCTACACAACAGATGGTGGTGTCTGGCAGTGTCTTTTCTTTTAAACAGAAAAATATTGTTGTAAAAATATTCAGAATACAATTTTAGTTACTTCACCAAATGTGTGGATGAATTAGTGGGAAATGAAAGTCATGATGTGAGGCATGCAGGCACAATAATTTTCTATGAAATCTCATTATTTAGGATTCTTTCACTCTTACATTTCTTCCAGCTGTAAATTATAATGGTGTGTTCATGTCTTTGGTACTATTTACTTAAACACATCCTGAACCTATACATTTTTCATACATTTAATTTGTACTGCAGTGTATTGAGATATCCTAAATACTACTATTTTTTTTTTATCTCTTCCCAACCATTACTGCAAAAAAACAGCTCACTATTATCAATCACAAAGGAATTTTCCCTTGTAACCAAACTTCTCCAAAGGGAGAATCCTCTGTAGGCCTATACCTTGAGTGACAAGTTCTTATGCATGTCTCATTATGAGTGAGTTAAATTAACATATTCTGCCAAGCTGAAGAAAATAGCTCTGCCTAATAACTGAACATGTAGGAAATAGTCTGTACATCTGACTATGATGAATTTCATCAAGGTGAACCAATACCTGTGGGAGTCAAGTAAAAATATTACAATTGTGTTGAAATCTAAGTAAATCCAACACATCTATCTGGACCGCTTCTTCGTTGGAAAGCTTTTCTCCAAAGATATCAGCTCCTTCCCTGTGCAAAAGCTCAGCATTAGAGCGGGTTAGGATGAAAGTGGTCACACTAGCTCACAAGCCACAATTGCAGACATCTGTAATATAGAATAGGACTTCCAAAACTCCTTCTTAAACAAGAGCTGCTCAAGCTAATAGTTAAACTTGACTACTAAACTCCAGTAGCTTGCACTGTAGGCAATTTCAAGATCTCGTGGAATAAAGATCCTCAACAGAATAATGTTAGTCCACTTAGCTCTTATTTTTACTGGGTTGTCTTGGTGGGCACATTTCAAATTCAATTAAAGTAACAGTTGAAACAGAACCACAAGTTTCCAACAGGCAACAACATAATCAAAGAAATAGTTCATAAAACTAGCCACAGCCTTTTGAGAATACTAGAGTTTAATGTTCATCTCCAATCAGACAATCACATCCCTCAGAAAACTTGTCAAGGCAGAAAAAGAATTGTCAAAGTGTCAGTGTGCTTATTTCACAGACACAAAATTATGAGTCTAATAGAAAACACAAGACAAAAATGATTATGATAGTGTGTCATCAAATCTTCTAAAGCATTTCCTACAGATGTTTAAAATCATCCATGAGAAATAAAATTCTATCAATTTCAATAGCACTTAACAATATCTATTAAAGACTCACTGTGATTTTTAAATGTATAAATATGCTCTAAGGCAGTATCTAGCTCATGACTTTTACATGAATTACAAAAACAAATGATCAAATTACCAAAACAAATGAGATCAAATTAGCAGCAAAGCCTGCCAACAAATATCAGTGCAAAAAGAGATCCAACAAATCATCATCATCAAACCTCCCTTATTTCTTCCTTCCCTTTCTAGGGACATTCATTGATCTCTCACACAGCGTGCCCCAAATGCCAGCCTAAATGTCCCACATTGCTTCAGGGCAAACATGGGGAGCACTTCCAAATCTGGTCCCACGGAGAGAGTGCTCTATCACACTGCTCTTCTTCCTTGAAAATGATGGGGACTCTACTGCAAGCACTGTGCCTAAGCACAGGCGTGGAGCTCTCTTGGACAGAAAGGGCAGAAGAAAAAGAGCCAATTTCATGCTATCCCACACAGAAACACCACTGAATTAGTGGCTTCTGCTTAAACAAACAAACAAACAAAAAAGGATATACAGAACTTACTGTTAACAATTTTCACATCGTTTTTACACTTCTTATGTGTTTTTTTTGTTTAAGAATAGGCTAGGCAGGAATTGCTTAGTTAGTTCTTTTAATCACTGCTTGCAAAACTAAACTAATTTACAATAAATAAGGTAGAATTTGTAACCTAAGAAAAATAATATACATTTCCCATTACTGAGCATAAGGGGTCCCTAGTTTCTAGCTATCCTTTATATTTTTCACAGACACAGAAGAACCAAAGGAACTAAGAGTTATATAAAAACAGTTTACCTACTTAGCAATTCAAAAGCTTTAGATCAGAGTTAGTTCAAGCTAAACATATTAACGTTCTTAGAAATGGATCTTTCCTCCAAATGTACTTGATCAATGTGCAGAGCTTTGATCAGAAAACAGCTTAAAGGTACTTTCATATTTCATACCTGTTACTTTTATATCCAGGGAATGGGTACTGTCACTTCAGAATCAAACCATGAAAGCCTTTGCAATACTTTCATTAGAAAAAAAAAGTTCAAAAGAGGAAAAAAAACAATACTTTTGCACCTCATACTCAGGAACAAAGATAGTGTATAATAGTTCAATATCTCTTTCAGGTCAGAGGTGTATTAAGAAAAACATCAAGGATGAGTCTGTCTGGATTTATAAGTAAACTAAATGATACATATTGCACTTTAATCTTCTTTTGATGCATAAAGTTGACAGGAGCTACAAAGGTACAATATAAAGCTTTTGAGTATTTTCCCATATATTTTGTACAAGATGGAGGAATACATCATCTTCCACAAAATATGTTTATACATTATGTGAGGTTATAAAAATGAATGAATTTTTGCGAAATGTAACAGACCTAAATGACAAAGAGGATATTTTCTTCTTGCTGGAAGAAAATCAGTTAGTTTGTATGTGAGAGAATTGCTTGAGAAGGGAGGGGACTTGGAGAAAAAAGAGCCTAGTAGAAGTTTCGGCATTGCAGAGGCTTGCTTGAGGTGAGAGAGAGTTACCACTTCACACACAGAATCACACAGAATGGTTAAGGTTTGAAGGGACCTCTAGAGATCATCTAGTCCAACCCCCCTGCTCCAGCAGGGACACCTAGAGCACGGGGCACAGGGTGGCGTCCAGGCGGGTTTGGAAGATCTTGTGAAATGTTGCAGTTTGAAAGCCGTAGTGGTAGTGGGCATAAGGGGTATAAGTGGTGAACTGAATCATCTTTACGTTAATAGCTTTCATTATAGTAGATTTTACACAGGATATTGCTATGCTTAGGATAATTATCATCACAGTGAACATCACCACATATTCTGTTAAACTTTGGATCCAACCAGGGACACCAAATCCAAACCAACTAAATACCTTCGCCAGCCAGCTAGTGTTCATTGATTCCCGGAGTTCATGGGTGTCTTTTGCCACCTGTCGTATCTTCTCTAATTGGATATCGAGGTCCTGTGTAACATTAGGGATATAAATGCAGCAGTCGGTACTGGAGAGGTTTAGGTAGCCACAAAGTCCATTTTGGTGTAACAGCATCAAGTCCAGTGCCATCCAGTTCTGAAGAGTCATTTTTGATGTGGCTTGTAATTGACGATTGAGCAACTGTATACTAGTATCAGTGGCATTAGCTAATTTTTCTACTTGATAGGCTAGCTTACTTAACCATAATCGCATTTGCAAGACCAAACCCCAAAAAAAAGTCCTTCCATCTAAGACAGATCCTGGGAAGAGCCTCAAAACTAAACTTTGATTTCTTCTTTCTTATGTTCCACAGAGCCTTTTTTTTCCTCAAAATCAAACCTTGTTCTTTTCTCTTTGATCCCAATATGTCTCCCTCCAAACATCTTTTAACATGCACATACCCTCTCCAACATTCTGTAACACATATAACCATACCTGTGCTAAATATTTAGCCCTCATTTATTATTTACTGTGTGCAAACTGGAGCTCCCAGGACCCAGGTCACAATGGGAAGACTCTGGTTTCTTCTCACTCCTGCAATCCCTCTACATGTCCTGACAGTTCTATTTTTGCCCGTTTTGCACGAGCCATCCAGCAGGGTTGGAGTGGAGTCCTCCTCCACATGGGGCACAATGTTGGAAGGCCTAAAGTACATTGGAGTTCAGGTAATCCAGCCCATAAGGAGGTATACATATTGCCATCACTGCAGGCCCAGATCAAACCAGCTGGAGCATCACCAGAAGCAATACGGCAATCATTACAAGGCGCAAAGTTTACATCTACTGATTTGTACCTTGTGCTGTGATTATGGTGCAGACAGCCTATTTTTAGGGAAATATAAACTGGCCAATAGTGTCTGACCCAATTGTGTTGTTCCCAATTGGAGCAATTTATCACATTTTAGCAATACCACAACACTGGCTTGTTTGATACTGAACCAAAAGAAAATCCTGGTCCAAATGGTGTAAAACCTGTGAAGTCTTGAAATTCCCCAAACCAAGAGCAATTTAAGTTATGATTATTTTGAAGGGGGACAATCTTACCCTCTATTCTTCTGATGGGTGTAAGGAAAGAGGCATATTTTATTTAAATTAGTGGTATTAAAGCAGTGCAGAAGATAAGAACGGAGAGCTACTAAACAGAGTATGTTAATAAGAAGAGATAATATGCTGGAACAGGCCATTATTTTTGAACTACGATTTGAGCCTACACACTAAAATTCCTATGAGGAATGCAATCACGATAGTAACAAAAGCAGATGCTAGAGAGTCTTCAGTCCAGCAGCTCAGACGCAGTGTTTTCGTTTGCCATCTTGAGGATCACTGTAAGAGAAAACAAGACTTGTCTCCGTGGGGTGAGGCCGAACAGGTTACCCTATTTGGAATAAAAGGAAGATATTTATCATGCACTAATTTTGCCCTACTATTATCAGTAGCTTCCAGGTGTATAGGAAGTCTAGCAGCATTGTTTCCTTCACAGTCTCAGCTGGCACTGTGGGCATGCAATAATCTTTCCCCAATCAGTCGCTTCCTTAAAAGTGGCAAAAGCAATCAGTATAAGTTACCTCCAACGCTGCTGCTTTCTATTTCCACCCCGTGCTTGTTCTTCGGCACAGGCATTAGTAAATTCTATAGCTACCTTAATAGATGAAAGTTTATAAGGTGTAGAGAAATGCTGTGCTGAGAATCTGCACTGTGCTGGGAATCTGCACCACCTGCGCCTTGCTGATAATGTACTGGGGAGTGTTAGTGAGTTGTCCTTGGCCGGCTGGGAATGGGGAGCTATGTGGGAAAGAGTAGTTAGCCGTCTCTGATAAACAACTTTGCAGAGCTGGGAAAGAGCCTATGCGGCCGGGACATAGCAACCTCCCTAGCAACCAATCGTAGCTAACCTGGATATCCCTCAGATGCTTATAGGTATAAATATATGTGCACTTCCGCTAATAAACGGAGCAAGATCTAAACTCATATTGGGATTGTGTCTTGTAATCCGGCTCGGCTCCCGTAAAGGCCTGTGCAGTTGTCCTGCGCCTGGTTCCAACATCTGGCGCCCGAACAGGGACCCAACGGCAGGGTCGTCGGGACCTGGCGGCGGGAAGGTGCTGTGGCAGGTTGGAGATCCTGGATAGCCACGGTTGACGGGGGAAGATCCGCGGGCGGAAGATCCGGGGTCACCGCGGCTTGACGGAGGATTGAGGAGCTGGGAAGCGGCGTCCGGTGTGAGGTACCCACACCGCCAGGACAGTGCTGGGCACAGGGTCTAGGGGCGGGGGCGGTTGAGCGGTCGGGGCCCCTCTGCGAAGACCGCCTTAACCATGGACTGGGAGGCGGCAACACAGCTATTGTATATTCTCGCCAAGCGAGAGGCAGCTGTGAGTACGAAGAAACTCTATGAGTTGTTACAATGGGCACAAGAGATGGGACATCTGCAGACTCTGGAACTTATGATTAGTGCCACCGAGTGGCAGGAGATGGGGGACTCTCTCTGCGATGCCACCATTGGGGGTAGTAAAACGGCTAAGGACTTGGGTTGTACGTGGCGAGAAATAATGATAGCGAAGGTCCTCCTCACTCCCGCGCAATATCTGTTACGGGAACGGGAGTGGGAGAAACAAATCCAAAAGGTGGTGAACGCACGTAACATCTCGGGAGATCCGTTGTGTGGTGTGACTGGGCAGATGCTTATGGGACGGGATCTCTATGATGACCCCGCGACTCAGCTAACCTACTCGATGCCCATGTATAATGCTTCGCGGAAGCAGGCGCTGTTTTTAGTGCCGTCAGAACGAAAGGCCCCATCATTTACGATGGTGAAGCAGGGATTGCGGGAGTCCTACGGCAATTTGGTGAATAGGCTCGTCCAATCCCTGGAGCAAGCTACTGAAGAACAGACCCTCTGCAAGCTTTTGATCTGGTGCAGAGAGAATGGGTTCAAAGCCGAGCCCCACCTAGTATTCAAATCCGATGTGAAAGCCAAAAGCAAAGTGGCCGCCAGAGTCATGTCCGCCTTTGCGAGCACTTCAGGGCCGGGACCGCCACGCCACCGAAAACCGCTGGTGTTTGGAGATCCATCGCCAACCCCCCCGCCCGTGCCTGCCCCGGTGCCTGCACCTGCGGTGCCTACACCGTCTGTGCCCCCGCTTCCGGACCCCCTCCTGTCGCACCTGAAGAACGGCCTGGCTGGGTCCAGGACTTGTTAGATCGCCTTGAAGAAAAAAAAAAAAAAAAAAAAAAAGAAAAGGCGAAGAAAAGGCGAATGAGATCAAGGAGACTTATGTTGCTGAGGGCTTGATGAAAGCCAGGAGGGAGGTGCAGAGGAATTTGATTCATCTTTTAAAAGTGGGGGTTGAAGAATTGTAATGCTTTAAGTGAGGACAGAAGCCGTTATTAGGGCTATTGTTTCTATTTGCTATGTTCATCTCTATTATGTGTTGTGTCCTTTGTATATTGATGCTGACACGAGGTATGGCTGAAAGCTGGAAATTTGTATGATCCGTAGAGTCATAAAACTGTTGTGCGAAATAGAATCCAAGATCTTAAGAAAGAAGATGCTTGCCTGCCCAGGCTGAGCGATAAGGAGCGCGGAAGCGGCTGCTCAGCCAGGTTAACAGCCGACCTCCTCAGAAAAGCAGTTGAAGGCGGCTGCTCGACCGGGCTTGTAGCCAACTTAACTGCAAACATCCTCTAAACTAGTTTGAAGGTCACACACCCGAGAGGGAGGGAGATGAGAAAGGCAGGACCCTCAGACTGACAGCTGGGACCACTTACTGGCATGCGCACCTGCACAGCCAGGAGGGAAGGTTATGTGACTGAAGGCGGAGTTTGTCCGCCCCCCGGTCTGCCTGCTGGCACGTACTGGCCCTACGTGGCAGGATGCACCGGGCATAAACAGACAGTGCGGAGAGAAAGGGGGGGTGAGACTCCTAACACTGAGCCCCACGTTGTCTCTGCGGGGACGCCCGCCGAGTTAGGAGCCTGACAGCAACCCTCTAATCTGCCAACTCGAGAGAATGTTCAGTCTCAGTGTCCTGCCGATAACCAGTGGAACTCACTAGTGGAGTGCACAGCTACGTGAGGTCGTGCCGCTGGATAGAAATTGTGTTTGTGCTGTTTGTGTGTTTGGTCTTCAGATCCTTACTGTGTAATATATATCAGCAGAGAGGGCTAAATAAGCACAACAAGAAAGTGAAGAATTTGAAAGCAGGAAAGCCAGGAATAACTCAGACTGCGGCGTCCCCCCCCACCTCCCCCGCCCACCCCCCCCACCGATGGAGGACTGGGAGCCGTACTCTGACTTATATCCTTGGACAGAGCTTAGGGGAATACTTACTAATTGATTTAAAAGATTGTTTTTTCACCATACCATTGCATCCTGAGGACCATGACATAGTGGAACATTTGAACCAAACGCAGAAATGCCAGCTACAAAAGACGAAAAATTGGCAAGAGCAGTATATGTTTTAAATTTTGAGATTACCCCAGGATGGCCTAGTCCCTCTGATGGTCAAACACAGGGCTGGGCTAAAGGGAGCCCTGACAGAAGTACAGTCGGGTCCGTGTAAGGTGATGCTGAGAGACTGGAACACAGGAAAATGGACGGGACCCTTGGGCTTAATAATCTGGGGAAAAGGGTATGCTTGTGTCATTACAGATACTGGAACCAGATGGGTGCCAGCAAAAATGGGTGAGACCTTGGCTGGAAGCAAACTCGGATACATCAAACGTAGCAGGCAGGCAGCTGGTACCCTAGCTGTGGAAAGTGTGAGCCTGCAGAACAACAACATGGGAGGAAGAAGTGTTACTGTTGTTATTAGCTGTATATTGTGGCTTTTAGGAGGTAATGTTGCTTTTAACGCTGTTATAGAAGCTGATGCTACTTTTAACACTAATGGATATGTTATGCTTCTTAGGCGTATTGCTGATTATACCCAAATTAAGAGTTGTTGGCTTTGTGGGACAGCGGATCAATTGATTCACTGGTGTTAGGTATTCCTCAAAGCAACTGGACAGAACTGAATCCATATAGCCTACTCAATACATCATATCAGTGCACACAGGAGAATGTCGCAATGGAAGGAATGCTCTGAACTCCCGATGCACCTCACGGTCACCTCCAACCCAATCTCGGTGTTTGCCCTCATCATGCAGTGGCAAAAGAAAAAAGGGGGAGAAGACTACCTTGCAGTTTTAGAATGGATTTTCTCCTCAGTTCAACCGCGCAAGAGCGTGACCCCTCGGTTGGAAGCGGTGGCTCACATGGTCTGCCGTGGGAGAACTCGGGTGCTGGCAGTCTCGGGGGGTGAGCCAGCGGCGATCCACCTTCCCTGCAGGCGGCGGATCTGGAATGGGCCCTGTGGCACTCCACTGCGCTGCAGTTAGCGCTCTTGGAGTTCCCTGGGGAGGTGACTTCGGAAAGGCCTGCAGGAAAGCTTGGCCACTTCCTCACCAGCTATTCGTGGGTAGGAAGACCAAAGTGTGTAGAAAGACCTCCGCGCGATGGCAGAGAAAACCTCCAGAAGGGCGGCCATCACCTGGAAGGAGAAAGACCTATGGAAGGCCCACACCCTACAAGCGGTGGAAGGTGACTCGTTGCAGACTTTAGAATTGGCAGCTGTTGCATGGGCATTGATGCACTGGAAGGACACCCCGTTGAATATTGTATCGGACTCCCTGTACGTCGTCGGAGTAGTACAGCGAATTGAGGATGCTCTTTTGAAAGAAACTTCTAACCAGCGATTGTTCCAGCTGTTTCTACAAATCAAAAGAGCGGTGAGGTGGCGTTCGACGGCATTCTGTGTCATCCATGTCCGGGGTCATCAATGGACACTAGGTTTGGGAGAGGGTAACAATCGGGCTGACCAGTTAGTGAGCTTGGTGCGTGAACATGGGCCACTGAATCATTTCGAAATCACCCGAATTGCTCATGAACAGTTCCACACTAATGCCAAAGGCCTGGCCTGGATGTATGATATAACTGTATCCGATGCCTGTGGAATTGTGCAGGCCTGTCCCCAGTGTAGTCATCATGGGCCAGGTCTGGGCATTGGTGTGAACCCCAGGGGCCTGAAGGCATTAGAGATGTGGCAAATGGACATCACACATGTACCTGAATTTGGGCGCCTCAAGTATGTCCACGTGTCCATAGACACCTACTCTAAGTTTGTGTGGGCCACAGCGCAGACCGGTGAAAGGGCCCTACATGTCTGCAGGCATCTAACCACATGTTTTGCGGTCATGGGCTCGCCTGAGCACATCAAGACGGATAACGGTCCAGCCTGTGTCAGTGAGTCTGTCTGACGCTTTCTGATGAGCTGCGGAGTAAGGCATACCACCGGGCTCCCAAACTCTCCAACTGGTCAGGCACAAACAGGACACTCAAGGACTATTTGCAAAAGTTCAATTCAATAGTGGACCCAAGAGAGTGTTTGGTTAAGGTTCTATTTGTATTAAATCATCTCTGTGTCTTCAGGGACAATGTTGATCCGCCTGTTGTAATCCGTGCCACCTGTGTTAATGCAGGCATTCCCACTAAAGAAATGATGGTTAATTATTGTAACCCTAGAATGGAGATCTGGGAGGGCCTCGCCACTGTCATATTCAATGGATATATTCATATTCAACTGCTTCGCTCTTCCCGAGCGCCTCCCGTGCTGCCCTCCAAGTCTCCCTCTCCTCCCTTGCTCTCTGGAGGACCTGCCGTATCACTCCCCATGTCTTTAGATCTTTCGCACTCCCTTTAGACATACCATATTCCGTTAACGCGGTGGTACATCTCTGCCAGTGCTGGGGGAATAAAACTTCCCCGGCACTGTTAACCGCCCCTTCTTCAAGGAGCCGCTCAGCAGCTCTTAACTGCGTTCGATTTCATAGAAATCCCCATTCACGAGCACACGATAATACGACCTTGACTATCGCTTCCATGATCCGGATCCCTCGACCGCCTGCGGTCCGCCGCCTCGGAGTATCACGTCGGGGTCACCACTTGTTGCCTGACATTGGCAATCGACTCCGTCCGCCGAGGCGGCCAGGCACGCCCGAACTGTGCCTGGGCCAAAGAGCACAGACACCAATATGAGGATGCTGCGTTTATTTATGGATAACAAGGTGTTATATAGCTAAGGTTTACAACGTCACATCCGCCTGCTTACATCATAGACTAAACACTATTGGCTATTAAGGGCCCTATCTTTCCGCACAGCGCGATATCTTCTGGCCGCCGGACCCTAACTATCTGCCACACATGCTCTAACTCATCTTTTCTGGTACTCCTTCAGGAATTCTTGCTTTAGAAAATGCTATAGTGAGAGGCTGAAGGATTTTTTTCCTCCCACTTGTATACTGCCAGAAGATTCTTTTTGAAGACTTTGCTCTCACCATCAAGAGCAAAGGCGGCAGACCTGGTGGCCTTGTGGGATTTAGAGTTCACCAAGTTAGAATCTCTAAGCTCTCAGAGCCCTAATTTAAATACAAG
Organism: Tinamus guttatus; assembly: GCF_059628265.1. Classification (NCBI taxonomy): domain Eukaryota; kingdom Metazoa; phylum Chordata; class Aves; order Tinamiformes; family Tinamidae; genus Tinamus; species Tinamus guttatus. The sequence continues at coordinate 81,637 of NW_028289346.1, forward strand.
CTCACTCACTTTTCAACTGTTCCTTAGGTCCTTATTAAAATTTCAAGTTAGTAAAGAGAATATTTCTTTTTTTTTTTTTGCAATAGATATAAACTAAACTAGAAATGTGGCTCACATCCTCCTTGTGTTAAAACCCTTGTCAAGACTTGTGACAAAACTACCTCTAAAATTACAGAATTAGTAGAAGCACATTTACACTCTCCTGTGACCAACCAGAGGGCTAGAGAGACATTTGAGCTGCTGGGGTGAGGCTGATTTTAGATAACATGTACATTTTAAAAACACCAGCTGTTTAGATTGCTGACCTAATGTAGTGTTGCAGTAATAACAAATACTATTACTCTTGCTCTGTGTGATTGGTGTAATATTTTTTCCAGTAAGGTGTCATTCAAAAGACTTGTTTTACGCTGATGACACATCAGACCCATTTAAAATACACTTCCATCTCAATCAAAGCTTTATAGCATGTGGCTATGCAAAATGAACTATATATAACAAGGTTTCTGAGTGACAATGTAGCTACACAGCAATTTAAAAAATACAAAACATACTGCATGATTTAAAAGAAAATGCTGGCAGCAGCATCCACACTCCAAGACACAATGACTCCATAGGGGAGTAAGGTTAAGAAATAGCAGGGACCAAAGTTAGACAACGGAGAGGAGCAGCGACACCTCACTGATGCAGGAGAAATTTCAGAAGTAGGAATTAGATGACATAATACAGGACAACATGAAGACTGACTGACTGCAGAAATCATCCATGGGGAGACTGCAGTGATAGCATTTCATAATATTACCTCTGTTTTATCCTGTCTGTATTTTGAAAAAGTTACGCTGATTCTTTTAATAACACCTAAGATCACAAAGCCTTCTATTCTGTTTTATGGTTTCCCAGTGATTATCAAATCACTTGAGCTTATATTTGGATAGTTCACTGCGATGCCAGGAAGAAGCAATGGATAGAGTAGCTTCATCTTGATCATGACCAGGAATTTAAATTAAATGGGTGGTCTCAAATTGAAGTCGTAGTCGTAAAGCTAGCTGAAACCTATCGAAATTTCTATTATCAGTTAAATGCTCCTATAACTATGGTCTCCAAAGCTTTTCAAGAAAAATATAAATTTCAAAATAGAATTCATAGAATGCTTAAGGTTGCAGGGACCTCTAGAGATCATCTAGTCCAACCCCCCTGCACACGCAGGGTCACCTGTGCACGTGGCACAGGACTGCATCCAAGCGAGTTTTGAAGATCTCCAGAGAAGGAGACTCCACAACCTCTCTTGGCAACCTGCTCCAGTGCTCCGTCACCCTCACTGTTAAGAAATTTTTCCTCAAGTTCCTGTGGAACTTTTGATGCTTCAGTTTCCGACCGTTTCCTCTAGTTCTGTCGGTGGCCACCACTGAAAAGAGACCAGCACCATCCTCCTCACTGCCTCCCTTGAGGTACTTATAGACACTGATCAGATCCCCTCTCAGCCTTCTCTTCTCCAGGCTGAACAGGCCCAGCTCCCTCAGCCTCTCCTCATAGGGCAGATGTTCCAGGCCCCTGATCATCTTTGTGGCCCTGCGCTGGACTCTCTCCAGTAGCTCCACATCCCTCTTGTACTGTGGGGCCCAGAACTGGACACAATTCTCCAGATGCGGCCTCACCAGGGCTGAGTAGAGGGGCAGGATCACCTCCCTCGACCGGCTGGAGACGCTCTTCTTAATGCACCCCAGGATCCCATTGGCCTTCATGGCCACGAGGGCACACTGCTGCCTCATGGTCACCTTGTCGTCCACCATGGCACCCAGGTCTTTCTCCGCAGAGCTGCTCTCCAGAAGGTCGGTCCCCAGCCTGTACTGGTGTCTGGGGTTATTCCTCCCCAGGTGCAGGACCTTGAAGTTGGCCTTGTTGAATTTCATGAGGTTTTTCCCCGCCCAGTTGTCCAGTCTGTCCAGGTCCCTCTGGATGGCAGCACAGCCCTCTGGGGTATTAGATACTCCTCCCAGTTTTGTATCATCAGCAAACTTGCTGAGGGAGCACTCTGTGCCTTCATCCAGGTCATTGATGAATAAATTGATCAGGACTGGACCAAGGACTGACCCCTGGGGGACCCCGCTAGCTACAGGCCTCCAGCTAGACTCTGCATTGCTGATCACCACCCTCTGAGCTCTGCCAGCCAGCCAATTCCTAATCCACCTCACTGTCCACTCATCTATCCCACACTTCCGGAGCTTGCCCAGGAGGATGTTGTGAGGGATGGTGTCAAAAGCCTTGGTGAAGTCGAGATAGACGAGATCCACCACTCTCCCCTCATCTATCCAGCTGGTCATTCCATCATAGAAGGCTATCAGGTCAGTCAAGCAAGATTTCCCCTTGGTGAATCCATGCTGACTACTCTTGAGCACCTTCTTGTCCTCCATGTGCCTGGAGACAATGACCAGTATGAGCCGTTCCATCACTTTTCCGGGGACGGAGGTGAGGCTGACTGGCCTGTAGTTTCCTGGGTCCTCCTCCTTGCCTTTTTTGAAGATTGGTGTGACATTGGCTTTCTTCCAGTCCTCCGGCACCTCCTCCATTCTCCAGGATCTTTCAAAGATGATGGAGAGCAGCTTAGCTATGACATCTGCCAGCTCACGCAGCACTCTGGGGTGCATCCCATCAGGGCCCATGGATTTGTGGGTATCGAGGTTCCTTAGGTGCTCTCTGACCCAATCTTCCTCTGCCCAGGGCAAGTCTTCCTCTCTCCAGGCTTCTTCTCTTGTCCCTAGGGCCTGGGGCTCTAATGGGCTGCCCTTGGTAAACACCGAAGCAAAGAAGGCATTCAGCAACTCTGCTTTTTCTGTGTTCTTCGTAACCAGGGTGCCCATCCCGTTCACCAGTGGACCCACGTTTTCCCTGATCTTCCTTTTGCTGTTCATATATTTGAAGAAGTTTTTCTTGTTATTTTTAACATCCCTTGCCAGATTGTGTTCCAAACGCGCCTTAGCTTTCCTTGTCGCATCTCTGCATTCCCTGACTACGTTCCTGTATTTCTCCCAGGGGGCCTGTCCTTTTTTCCACATTCTGTATGCCGCCGCCTTCTGCTTGAGCATTGCCACAAGCTCCTTGCTCATTCATGCAGGTCTCCTGCCCCCTCTGCCTGACTTCTTACACACAGGGATGTACTGTTGCTGGGCGTGGAGGAAGTGCACCTTGAAAACTATCCAGCTCTCTTGCCCTCCCCTTCCTTCTAGAGCTCTAGCCCATGGGATTCTTCCGAGGAGGTCCCTGAAGAGGCTAAAGTTGGCCCTCCTGAAGTCCATGGTTGCAAGGCTACTTACAGCCCTGCCTCCTCCTCATTGGGTCTGCAGAGTCTTTGTTAAGACAAGCAAATTCAATTGTGAATTAATGTAAACAGACTGGGGAGAAATGAATTACAAATATTGTGCATTTTACTAATTCAGTGGATAAGAAATAAAAACTTCAGAGCTAATGTCTTGTGCTGGAGGCCTATCTAAGAAAAAGACCTCCTTCCATGGTAGGATATATTCATTTGATCAGTTTAGTTGGTAGGTAGGTGGATTCTGGCTTATAATTCTTTGAAAATGATAAATATATTTTCTTCTTGCCAATGTGAAGAGACAATAGGAAACACTATTAGTATTATATATTTTTATAGTATATATAAATGGATGCACTCATGATGTACATGCATAAATGGATATCCTGTTCCTCTATATTGTATTAAAATAAAAAGTCCATGTTATCTTTTGGGAAACATCATACCAACGATAGTCTTTTAGAAAATTTGAATTAAATGATTTCAAAACAGTGAAAATAATACTTTTTCATTATTTTATAATTCTCCTATAATTTTTATAATTCTCTCTATAATTCAGTTTTGTTATAATTCTCCTTCCCCTCACATAGAGGTGAATTAAAATTATGAGTCCTGAATACAACACAGTGGAGCTTTCCCACTAACTTATAGAAGAAATGTCCCTTACATGCTATGTGAAGAGATTCAGAATAAGTACTCTAGAAATTAAATTACAACTTAAGGTAGAATTTAGATGCTAAAGTCTAAAATATATCCCTAAATTCTTGTAAATTGCCTAAACTGAACACTGAATGCGTATTATGGAGACTCTGCCTTTTCCTGAAGCTTGTAAGCTTGTAAAATCAAGTGCTTTCGTATGGGTAGCTGCTCTGCGATATCTTGGGTGCAGGCATAGGCTGGCAGACAAAAAGCAGATTCTATGGGGGTCCTATGCCATGCTGGAGTATGTGGAGATTTCCTGAGGCACCTTCAATTGTGTTGTGTTTAGGCAATCAAATCAGCCACTATCTGCCTGAATCAACCAGAACATGAATAATCTTTTCTGAGTGAAGCTCAGCATTGCTCACCATCTTTAAGACATCCTGAGGATGAATTTTCCTCTTCCAGGTGCTAGGAGACTGCAAGAGACACAGGGAAAGTGAGGAAATAATTTGGGAGAAAACAGGAGATTCCAATATTGGTCTCTGCTTAAAATCTTTTGGTATTCTCAGAAGTCAATACCTAAGCATTTCAGACACAATCAACATTCACATTCAAACTCAAGCAAATAATTGTTTATGGTATATCCTGCTCAGAGTTCAGTTTTGCTCAAGAATTGCAAAGGATAAAGAAATTTCCAGGATATAGTGTAGATTTTTTTCAGCATGCAATATAGTCTCTGCGTTTGTTTTAAACTAAAATTCCTGCTATATAAGGTGTTTTACTACATAGTGGCATTATATCAATGTGAGCAGTTAGAGCGGACTTTCTAGTAAGTAAAGAAACTTTCAGTTTCTTCTTTCTAGTAAGTAAATAACTTTCAGTTATTTAGAAATCAGGTCTGTAGCTAAAGATTCCAAGATATCACAGGAAAACTGTCATGACGTTTTGTTAAATATTCTTTGCAGGTCACAGAAAGGATATAAAAGAAGCACCACAGAACTGAAATGCAATACAACTGGATAAATGACATAAAACTAAAGCATATACATTTGTTTCATGATAGCTTTTTCAAATCTGGATATATTTTTAACTGATGCGACTACCAACAAAAAGAGATATTTAATTAAAAAAGAGTTTTTCAGAAAAATGGTCTTGTGCAAAAAGTATCTACATTAACATATAAAAGGGAACTAGAAATATATTTGTACATCCTGTGACTATAGTTCAGCATTGTTTGCAATATGTCTTTATTAGTGACAGTAACATCTAAATAGCATTATTTACATACATTTCTAGAGTTTTAATTTTAAAAGCAAACTGTTTACCCACTCATTCATAAGAAAGCAGCTCTATACATCTGCATTTATCCAAGCCTGAATACCAGGCCATGGGGTGGCACCCAGGCCACCACTGGATCGTGAGCCTCCCAAAACTGCGAGGAGTGTACCTGTAAAAGCCTTTGCGAGCACTTCAGGACCGGGACCGCCATGCCACCGAAAACCGTTGGTGTTCGGAAGATCCATCGCCAACCCCCCCGCCCGCGTCCTCGCATGTGCCTGCGGCGCCTGCGCCGTCTGTGACCACGCTTCCGAACTGCCCCCCGTCACGCCTGCAGAACGGCCCGGCTGGGTCCAGGACTTGTTAGATCGCCTTGAAAAAAGGAGAAGCGGGGCCAGGGAAGAAAAGGCAAATGAGATCAAGGAGACTTATGTTGCTGAGGGCTTGACGAAAGCCAGGAGGGAGGTGCAGGGGAATTTGATCTGTCTTTTAAAGTGGGGGTTGAAGAATTGTAATGCTTTAAGTGAGGACAGAAGCCGTTATTAGGGCTATTATTTCTATTTGCTATGTTCATCTCTATTATGTGTTGCATCCTTTGTATATTGATGCTGACACGAGGTATGGTTGAAAGGTGGAAATTTGTATGATCTGTAGAGTCATAAAACTATTGTGTGAAATAGAATCCAGACCCTGAGAAAGAAGATGTTTGCCTGCCTGGGCTGAGCGATAAGGAGCACGGAGGCAGCTGCTCGGCCGGGCTCACAGCCGACCTCCTCAGAAAAGCAGTTGAAGGCGGCTGCTCGACCGGGCTTGTAGCCAACTTAACTGCAAACATCCTCTAAACTAGTTTGAAGGTGAAAACACCTGAGAGGGAGAGAGATGAGAAAGGCAGGACCCTCAGACTGACGGCTGGGACCACTTACTTGTATGCGCACCTGCGCACCCAGGAGGGAAGGTTATGTGACTGAAGGTGGAGTTTGTCCACCCCCTGGTCTGCCTACTGGCACATACTGGCCCTACGTGGCAGGATGCACCGGGCATAAACAGACAGTGCGGAGAGAGGGGGGCGAGACTCCTAACATTGAGGCCTATGTTGTCTCCGCGGGGACGCCCGCCAAGATGGGAGCCTATCAGCAACCCTCTAATCTGCCAACTCAAGAGAATGTTCAGTCTCAGCGTCCTGCCGACAACCAGTGGAACTCACTAGTGGAGTGCACAGCTACGTGAGGTCGTGTCACTGGATAGAAATTGTGTTTGTGCTGTTTGTGTGTGTGGTCTTTGGATCTTTATTGTGTAATATATATCAGCAGAGAGGGATGAATAAGCACAACAAGAAAGTGCAGAATTTGAAAGCGGGAAAGCCAGGAATAACTCAGACTACGGCGTTCCCTCCCGCCACCCCCACCAGTGGAGAACTGGGAGCCGTACTCTGACTTGTATCCTTGGAAAGAGACTAGGGAAATACTTCAGCATGGGAAACAAGAATGCAATGGCCAAGCTCCAGTGCGACTGGCACAGAAGGACCTGCAACAGTCCTTACGAATTGTAAAAGCTTCAATTTCTACTGGAGCAGAGGCCTCTTTAATATATGGAAATCCCAAGCAATTTCTGGGGAGGAAACCAAATTGAAGCTATGCAAACATAAATAGAAATGGAAATCGAGAACCTTCCAAAATGATTGGGACATCTTAAAATCGATTTAAAAGATTGTTTTTTCACCATACCATTGCATCCTGAGGACCATGACATAGTGGAACATTTGAACCAAACTCTGAAACGCCAGCTACAAAAAATGAAAAATTGGCAAGAGCAGTATATATTTTAATTTTTTTGAGATTACCCCAGGACAGCCTAGTCCCTCTGATGGTCAAACACAGGGCTGGGCTAAAGGGAGCCCTGACAGAAGTACAGTCGGGTCCGTGTAAGGTGATGCTGAGAGACTGGAACACGGGAAAATGGACGGGACCTTTGGACTCGATAACCTGGGGAAAAGGGTATGCTTGTATCGTTACAGATGCTGGAATCAGATGGGTGCCAGAAAAAATGGGTGAGACCTTGGCTGGAAGCAAGCTTGCATACATCAGATGTAGCAGGCAAGCAGGTGGTACCCTAGCTGTGGAAAGTGTGAGCCTGCAGAACAACAACATGGGAGGAAGAAGTGTTACTGTTATTATTAGCTGTATATTGTGGCTTTTAGGACGTAATGTTACTTTTAATGCTATTATAGAAGCTGATGCTACTTTTAACAATAATGGATATGTTATGCTTCTTAGGCATATTGTTAATTATACCCAAATTAAGAGTTGTTGGCTTTGTGGGACAGCAGATTAATTTGATGCACTGGTGTTAGGTATTCCTCTAAGCAACAGGTAACCTGGTGTAATAGGTCTTTCCATCAAGTGACAGGTAATGCCCTACATCGTAAACTCCCTCCCGGATATTTTCTTATATGCGGAAACCGAGCCTGGGCTGGCATTCCAGCCCAGCCTATGGGAGGACCTTGCACAATCGGTCACCTTAGTATGATATGGCCACATGGGCCTCCTGGGAGCCGGAAAATAGCAGTTAGGCGACGAAGAAGTACAAAGGTTACTGTAAGTAGTGATTGCAATGATGATGTTGACCTATGGAGTGATTGGGAAGTGATAGTGGCGTCTTTCTTCGGTCCTGGAGTGTCAGCCACCTGAGCTCACAGGAATATTGAACGTCTTGCATGCTGGGCAGTCAAGCAAGCAAACGCAACCAGTGTTGTGCTTAGTGAGTTGTCAGATGATTTAACCCAGGTACAACACGCTGTACTGCAAAACCGTGCCGCTATTGATTTCCTGCTTCTTGCTCACGGGCATGGGTGTCAGGACTTCAACGGAATGTGCTGCATGGACCTGCAAGATCACTCGGCAGCCATACACCGACAACTCCACGACTTGATCAAACATACGGAGAAAGTAACAAAAGATGTTGAGTTTTTCAGACTCAATGGGTTAACTGACTTGTTTGGGATCGGGGGATGGATAAAATCGTTGGTGAAATCGCTGTTAATGTTGTTACTATGGGGACTGTTGCTTGTAGTTGGCTTAATGATTGCTTGGACCTGTTTGCGCGCTTTAATGTCACGTTTGTTAACTGCTTTTTCACGCAATCCGAATCTGACACCTCAAGGCTGGCTTGCTTCCCGGGGTCACCTAATCTAAAGAAAAAGGGGGAATTATAGAGGAATGGTTAGAGAGTCGCGGACATGGCTGCCCAGCAGGCCTGCTCAATCCGGGCTTTCAGGTTTTAGTGAAAGAACAAAGGGACTGCTAAATAGGAGATAAGGAAGTAGGCCAAGGTCAGAGGGAATAAAAGAGCTGTTGAACTAAAAGGATGAGCTAAACAAGTAAGGGGGGCTGTAAGGGTCTCAGTTACATCATTGTCTACCAATTAGGAGCCTGTGTAGTTACATCACTAACTGCTAGAATCATATAAATGTACTGCATGTAAGCTAATAAACGAAGTCAGTTCCAGCTTCTATGAAGTTGCTGTCTGGCATTCCTGACCCGCAGCTTCCTGATTGCCAGAGAGTTTTGCGAACACTAAAGGATCCTACTATTGATGACATGCTGAAGGCGTTCATTAATGTCGGCTCTAAACTGTATGAATGCTCTCTGATGGCCGAGGCGTTTGCAACAATGTCTATGAAAAATCCATGCTTTGCTTGTGGCCAATTTGGTCATATCCGTAAATACTGTCCAAAAACGCAAGCAAACAGAGGAGCGCCTGGAATATGTCCGCGCTGTCACAAAGGACGACACTATGCTAATCAGTGTCGATCAAAATTTGATAAGGAAGGTCAACCATTAGCCCCTTCGGGAAACTTCAAGCGCAGCGCGACAAGGGGTCGCGCCATGACAACAAATCACCCCTCAGACTGGCCTCACCGGGAAGCAGCCACCGCTTGTACACCAGCACAAGCGGCAGCACTGGTGTGGACCTGGCCACCACAATAGAAGTGCTAATTCCATCAGCTAATACATCAGTTGTGCTAATTCCAACTGGTGTCCATGGCCCCCTGGGGCGAGGAATGGCAGCATTATTGATTGGGTGATCTTCAACAACGAGACAAGGGCTGTTTGTGTTACCTGCAGTTATCAATGCAGATTTCAAAGGAGAAATAAAGATAATGGTATGGACTCCGATACCACCCTGTACTGTGCCAGCGGGGAGCCAAATAGCACAATTAGTATACTTTTTACCACAGACACCAAATGCTGCAAAAACTAAACGCGGCATAGGCTCTTTTGGGCCCACGGGACAACCAGAGATTTTCTGGACTCAACAGATAACTATGAATCACCCACAGATATCCTGTACACTACAATCAGGAGTGATAAAGTTTAATGCACAAGGAATTTTAGATAGCGGAGCGGACGTTACAGTCATCGCTGCCTCGCAATGGCCAAACAGTTTACCCCTAGTGAATGCGCATACATCGCTTTCGGGAATTGGTGGGCAGAGTACCCCAATGCAAAGCGAAAGCCTGATAAATATTATTGGTCCGGAAGGAAGAACTGCAAACATTAGACCATTTATATTGCCTGGATCCGTTACCCTGTGGGGGAGAGACTGTTTGAGTCAATGGGGCATGCAGTTAAGTACGGATTTTTCTTAGGGGCTACTATCCAGCAGCAGGTCCAACCCTTGATCTGGAAAACGGACAAGCCAGTATGGGTGGATCAGTGGCCCCTTCCACAAAATAAACTGCTGCAGTTACACAAGTTAGTAGAGGAACAATTGCAAGCTGGTCACATAGTTCCTACTACAAGCCCCTGGAATACACCAGTTTTTGTAATTCAAAAGAAGAATAATTCCTGGAGATTGTTACATGGCCTTAGAAAAATCAATGAGGTCATTGAAGATATGGGAGCCTTAAAGCCTGGACTCCCTTCTCCAGCGATGTTACCTCAAACATGGACTTTGATCGTAATTGATTTGAAAGACTGTTTCTTTACCATTCCACTTGCACCACAGGATGCACCTCGGTTTGCATTTTCTGTACCTTCCATCAATGCTATGGAACCCCATAACAGATATCATTGGAAAGTTTTGCCACAAGGCATAAAAAATAGTCCTACATTATGTCAACAATTTGTGGCAGCAGTCTTAAGTCCAGTACGGAAGTATTTCGACAACGTCCTCATCTATCACTATATGGATGACATATTGATTGCTGCAGAGCAAAAGGAAACGGCACAAGAGGCTCTGCGTCAGATTACGCGAGCAGCATCGGCTGCAGGATTAAAAATTGCAGAAGATAAAGTACAGGAAACTCTGCCTTGGCGATATTTAGGATGGAGAATTTCTGATCATCAAATTCGACCACAATTATTGACTCTAAAGACAGACATAAAGACTTTAAATGGTCTTCAAAAACTTTTGGGAATCTTTTGGGGAATTTAGGATTAGCTGCGTGGATTAAGGGAACATTGTAAATAGGTTTGATGTGCCTGATAATCTTTGTTTGCCTTTTAATTTGTATCCCATGTTTGTTAAAAACAATTCAGTGTTTAATAGACCGTGCCTTGAAACAAGCATTCTTCATAAATAAAGAAGGGGGAGATCTGGGGATCTCAAGGACAGACTCGAGAGTGTTGGTGGAGAGACCTTGGGAAAAGGACACTGGTATGGTTGTTGGAATCAAACCATGGGAGTAAATGCAACAAACTAAACAATCTGTTGCTTAGCTATATTAATGCAAAGTTTCTAATTGTTGTACTACCTGTATTTTGTACTAACTGTATTTTGCTTATTGTTAGTGTATCTATCTGCTTTGTTTCTTATTATGTGTTCAACGATTGATTGATTGATCATTTAACTAAGTCATGGCTGTTCAACTAAAAACAAATAAAGAAGGGTGAGATGTGGAGGCATAGTACCTTGTCAGTAGATAATAGATGCCTTGTTAGTAGATAGCTAATCACAAGAATGCCTTAGTAGTGCACAGTTGATGGGCTGACCCGCAAGGACTAATGTCTTATCAGCAAAGAGCAAAGCAGGAAAAGGAGGAGGACTACAACCACATGTGGAATGTCTTGTTAGCAGATAAGGAATAACCACCAAGGAGAAGAAGATAAACACAACTGCACAGCTGGCAAGATGCTGATTGGTTGTAAGCCTTGCAACACTTGTGTTAAGAGAGTATAAAAGAAGTTGGTTTGAGAATAAAGTTGTGTCCCTCTGCATCCCAGACTGAGTCCGTTCTTTCGCAAGGTGCAACACATGAATAAATGTAGAATAGCAAGTATAGCTGATAAGCTGCTCCACTGAGCAGCTCACAAGAACAACAGAATAGCATCAGAACCACTTTCCTAAGCAAAAGTTTAGCTTAATAGTCACTTTCCATTTTAAAATAACAGTAATTCACACGTCCTATTTTAAGGAGTAACTACTTAGAATAGCTTTACATCTGCTTTGTCTGTGTAAAAACAAATACGAGGAAGCTTTCAATACTGATCTACTTATTAGTGAAACAATGAAGATTATAGAGTGTTTAAAGACCTTGGAAGTACCCTAAGGATATAATCTCTGGTGAGGTTAAAGCTGGATGGCTTGGGGAAAAAGAAACATGTAAGTTCCATAAAGACCCATTTTCCTGGCTCAATAAAACAGTGTTGTTTGATGGTTCATTCCTTACCAGGTAAAGTGCATGAAAAAAAAAGTTACATCTATTCTCCTCCCACATTTAGAATGAAAAATAAGTTGTAGAAAGATAACTCCTGTTCATCTTGCATTTAATAAGTTCTATAACCTGTTAAGGTTATAAGCACAGACTCTATAAGCATAGACTCTGAGTGACAAATAGTGACACTTTGTAAAAATATCTACATATGTGTTCTCATCAGACTGTCCAAGCCTCTAACATTTGGAATTTCCAGTAAATATGATGTTTGTACATGGGAAATTTGGATCAAGTAACTCTTAAAAAAATGAATTTCAATATATTTCTTTGGTGGGTTTTTCTTTTGGCCTATAGAAACAACCAACCCCATATATTTCAGTTTACTAAATAAGATGCTCAGTCTTATCCACAGACTTCTGTTCTGTTCTGCCATAAAGTAAGATTAACCATTACATAGACATAGTTTGCTTTCAGGAGGAATGTGAGAGCATCACAGAACCAATATTTCAGCAACATTCTGCTGCCAGAAGTGCTTCCCTTTGTAGGATGATCACTGGTACTTAGAAGGGTAATATCTCTGCCCATTGAATTCTGAACTGCATGTTTTCAAAAGTAGATACATATATAATAGTTTAGAAAAAAAAAGGTCACAAAGTAGTCAGGAATATTGAAGTTTCAGAACAGAAATGGGTAAAAAACAGCATAAGAAGCTTTATAAAGATATGTAGGTCACTTTCAGGAGCTTTCTGCACAGCAGGGAGCAAATAGGGGTAGAGAGTGAGGTCTCTCAACAAAAACAAGCAAAGAAAATTTTTTTCATTTAAGGAAAGAGGAAGAGTAATTTTGTATTCTGAGAAAGGTACAGAGAGAGCTATTTCAAATTAATTCTGAGTAAGACAAATTACTCAGTACATCCAATGGATTAAGGCTAGAAATTACCTACCTACCAGTAGGTGAAGGAAAATAGAAGACAAGTGAAAATGAAAATTTCTTTGCTATCCTTCTGTTTCTACAGCCTTAGGGTGTTCAATAAATAAAAACCAAAATGAGAAAGTGCCCTTAAGGATGAAATACTCTCAGCAGCACTTTGCTGTACTAACTCACTGCCCAGAGACCTCTGCTTGTCCTGTACATCCTGCGCAGCAGAACTGGCCATCTCCGCTACCGCAGCAGCACCAACACCAGTTGCTTCTTCCTCAGCGCACCCATCCTCAGCATCTCCTATCCGACTGGTACTCACTTAAAAGTAAATGCTGTAAGTGAAATGATGATAAAATGAGATGACATCTGAATAGTATTTCATTTGAAATATAAACATTTGACAGGCTTAAAATATGAAAACATTTATACTTTAGTTTTGGGGGGGTTGTCATGAGAAATAATCATTTTGTAATAACAACTTGCTTGTAATAACTGAAGAAACAATAGTCCTGATCAAATAGTTCTCCTAAGATCTGCAGTTGACAGCTGTCAAGTTAGACAGACCTTAGCCACAAGCTTATGGAGCAATTCTTCTATTTGCAAATGTTATTATCATACGATCTAAGTGATGCTTGCAAATTAAGTACCACTTTTACAAGGTAAGTGAAGCCACTTACTGCTCACACTAATGACTTGCAATATGTATACAGTAAGATATATTTCAAACATTTAGATATGTATCCATAGAAAGTTTCTCCATAGGATAAAGAGAAAACCCATATTCTATATTTTAGGAAAGCCTATAATATTACATAAATCCTCTAGAAATAGCCCAGCTATAAATAATTGGGCTGATAATGAGATCGAGTTTTCTGTACATTTTTAATAGAAACTTCAAGCAGAGCTGCATTTCCTAATAGGAAAAATATATTTACATGTGTTATATATCAGTGTTTTTTTTTTAAGAAAGAAAATGCCTAAGCAATATGAAGGCAGAGGACTCCACCTTGCTACATCTTGCTGTCGGTGGTCAGTAAGACTAGTGGTGTCGTAATCCACTCAAGATTCAGAGGTGTTATTCCTGTGCTTAAATTAAATATGCGTTCCAATGTTTTGCTGAGGAAGGCCTATGCTACTATACAATGCAAATAAGGGCAGCTGAAGCTAACCCTTAGGGTTTCACTCAAAGTTACTATGAGACCTGCCACTGATTTCCATAGCCTTTGTATCAGGATCTTAGATTTTAACAAGTGGATCTTTAGGACTGGAGGGGGAATTTAAATATAACACAAGCTACTGGGGAAGTCTCACTTCTCCTTCTGGGATTTACAAGGTAAGGATAAGAGTCAGCTTTCAGCAATCAACTTCGAGTACCTAATTCAAGGCATGTCTGCTGGGGTATTTTTTTCTGACATTTCTCCTGCACAGTCCTTAGGAGTTAAATTGGTAACCATCATATAAACAAACCTGGTTGCAAGAGCAAAATCTAGTAATTATTTAGCATCTTCAAATGCATCACAGTACTATACACACTGGTAAAAGAGTAAATCTTTCTTCCTCACTAACAGTGAATAGGAAAAATGCATGATTTTTAAAAAATAAGTGCATACTAAAGGAGTTATCTTTTTCTCTCATCCTTGGAAACAGAATGTCCTGTCATATTTAGCGGTGACCCTTAAGTAAGAGTCTATTAGCCGAATTACCTTTTCCTAAAGTCAAATACACTCAAATAACCAAACAAGATTATCTTAATGTGTTAGAACCACTTAGGCAGCCTGAAAATTTTCTAAAGTAAATCCCATAACAGTTGACAGACAATCATGAAAAAAATAAACAATTGCAATTACTTCAAGTTTTATTTCCCTTTATGCAATATTATGCCATTCCCAGCAATGGTTAACTTTTATTTTTCAATTCAAAAATAAAAATAAAAATGTTGATCTTATTGGAAAAGATAATCTAATTTATTGTTAATGGTTTGAATCATTGCTGGGGGTCAAAGCCATCTTTTACATCGATTTGCAAAAGCAAATTAATGTTTTGAAGGAAATGTAAAAGTCAAGTTGCTTGGGAGTACATTAAATTATATCCTAGTTAATGGTGTTAGAGAGATGATTTTTAAAAAAAAATCCCATAATACCTTTTAATAAAGGAGCTAAATGCATTTTTGTTCCCTGCTAAAAGCAGATGCCTATTTGGCACTGTTTTGAATCCCATTTGCCATGTATATTTTGATTAATACTATGCTGGGTAATCTGCACTATGTGGTCTAGGTTCAGTAACCTCACTGTAAAATAATGAGCCTTCAAGAATAAAAAATATGTTCACTATAAAGTTGTATATTCTGAGGAGCTCTGAATATATTCAAATGAAATGAAAAAATGAAGCCTTCACCTAGTAAGTTTGCTCAAAAGAAGTGAAACTTGCATATCTCAATTTGTAGTTAATTTTCAGCTTGTGCTCTGAAAACCAGACGAAACGTCAACTTTTTGCATATGTTTTCTATAAAAACCTTTTCCTTGAGTCAGCTGCTACAGGACTCTGCCACAGGGAGCTTATGGCAACTGGGATGCAGCCAATAGTAGTGAGTTCACTCACTAAGTAGTGTCTTCATAAAAAAAAAGGTCCAGCACTCATATTTTATGAAATATGTAACATGATTTACCCAAGGTTGTCAAAAGAGATGATTTTCAGCCAAATGCAAGGTAATAAATAGTAATATGTGCTGCATATAGTTGACTTATAACCCTTGGCATTTTGAAACAAAATTCTTCTGAAGAATTCATTTTATATGTCATAAACTTGCCTATTGTTTTTCCTGGTTTGACTGTCTTTGTCATCAAGTTTCCTGCGAAAAGTATGTCTGAAAACTGTAAAGGAAGCAATATTTTCAAGAATACTTATACAGGTCTTTATTTCCATGGTGTTCTTGGAAGTTAGTGGTGTAGAAAAATGGTCTGTTTCATTAAATCAGAACCTAGGGGAAAAAAAGAAGTAATAAGGTAATGTATATGTTACCTTTATTATTATTTATTTAATGATTATAAAGAAACCTTTTCCAAGGTTGAAAGTTAATTGTTTCCATGACATATTCATGTTATTTTGAGGCACAGATTAATTTAGTCTTTTTTATTATTATTATTAATCGATTCTGCACTAAATTGTAAAGTGCACTGATCCAATCACTTACACAGGAGAACAAACATCTTTAAAGTAAATACAGCTGAAAAGTATATTATAGTATTATGGGTCCATTTCAAAACCACTGGCACAAATTATATATATGCAGCTACAAATCCTCAAATAGGAGCAAAATGTAGGTCCTTTTCTGCCACCCCATGATTCAGAATTTAAACTTGTTATGCTACTTGACTTCTACTGAAAGGCATTGCAAAGGCATAGTACATGCTGAAGAAGCTTAGAAAGGATTCATGAACTTTTAGAAAGCATATTCATATTTCAGCACATATTCAAATTGCTAGATCTTCCAGGGCAGCTCCTTAGGTTTTTCTGGAAAACCTGTCTACAAGAGCAGCCAATAGCAGATACCAAAGAAAAGTCTTAGAGTCCAGTAACCAGTAAGTGACATTTCCTCAAAATACCCATCAGCCTCTAGTCACCAAGTGCCTTAAAGAGCCCTTCAGAGTAGTATGGTGTAAGGTTACAGATAAACCTACAGATACAGGAAGGCATGGATTTTTATAAAAACAAGGCTTTTAAACATGATTAAATTCAAAATATCAATGGAACATTTTAATTTTCACCTGATCAACTTATATCCAGAAAAAGTGCTAATTACAATGAGATTATCCACTTTTCTAGGCAGATACAGAGCTCAGGCACTTCCTCAAAGGCTCTCTGTGTGAAGATCTCCCGAATTCTTCCTCTTTATATCGAGGCAGAAATTGGAGCTTTGAAATATTTGGGGAGGTATTCATCTAATCTGATTTTAGAGTCTAGTTAAAACAAATCAGAACATTCTCAAATATATCTCAAATTATGAATACCTAAAAAAATAGCAACTCCTGCATAATACTTGCAGCCATTGCTCAAATAAGGTACAGGCAGATATAATCTGGTCTAGCCACACTGAACTCCGATTGCAGTCAGGGAACCAAATAGGTACTTTTAGGATGCAAGTCACCTGAATTATTTTTGATATCTAGCCTGCAGTTAGAATAATAAAATTCTAGAAATAGTCTCATTAACCATAAAGTATGGATAGAGGACCAGCTCAGAGGCAAAAATCTACATTTCATCAGATGATTCCCTTCCTTACTACTAAGGTATTAGGCAAAACACTGATCCACCCCAGATCCTTTAATTTAATTGTTGATGTAATGTAAGAAATAATAAACTGTTGGAAAGAAGTGAACCAGTGTAGAGCACAACCTAAACAAAATAGAGGTAATACTGGTAGGCAAATAGAAACATCATTTATAGTATGGAAAGGTATATAGATATACCTATATTTTAGCAAGCACTATTGTCCCAAGCACACTCTCTAGCTATGCTACTACTTAAAACAGAGCTCAGCATAAATTTTAGTTTTTTTCAATTGCATACTCACCAGAGAAAGGAAGAACACACTACATATTTTTTTTCCTACTTTTAGAAAATACATATTCTCAGAAGCATAAACTGGAAGCAATTAGACAGACTCTACTTCGGAAATAAAAACAGTTTGAAGTTCAGCTGCAGGAAACATTTAACCATTGTCTTGAAAGATTACATGAATTGAGCATAAAGCCAGTGTCCAGCTGACAATATTTGAAGTAGATGTGAAGAAACACGCTTTTTCTTTGACCTTTTCTGAGGTCGAAGGTAGATGCTCTTATTTAACCTGTTACCCTGTCCTTAAAGATGCCATTCACCCTCCCATTTCGGGGAAAGGACCATAACTTTTCTGCAAGCTTTGGTGAACAAGAGGGAATTTAGGATATTTATAAAAAATAGTCATTGCTCAAATAAATCATTCATGAAGAAATATATTCCAACATATCTATCCTCCATCCACGAGAGCCTTCCTGAGACCCTCAGCTCCCCATTTTACACACAGCAAGCCCCAGACAGAGCTGGAAGGTGCTTTCTGAAGCAGCTGGGAATAGGCATGGCACTGGGTAATACTGTTTAGCCCTCAGCATACAGCTCATATATAACTTTTACCTCTTGGGCTCTCCATTGTTCACTCTGTGGAAAGCCAGAATGAGACTGTCTCCCAAAGCAACATGGACTTACCTTTTTTCTCATAGCTGCTAACTGCAGGGCAGTCACAGACACTGCCCCTTCATGGAGACAGTCTAAGGGACAGAAGGGATTTGGTAAAAGGAGACTCACCAGTTCAGGGCCTGAATCTGATCTTCAGGTTTAGGCACTAACACTCATTGCCACTTGGCAGCTGCACAAGTGGCCTATAGTGAATATCCAGTTGGTCTTAGCCCATTTCTCTGTTGATGGATGAGAAATACCAACAGTGCGAACAGGACATATTTGATAGTCTCAGCAGCAAAATTAATGCATAGGCCTACAGAACAAGGGTCACTTGTCTGCAAAGGAGAGAAGCAAAGGAGGTCACTGCAAAATTATGTGAGAGCATCTGTGGCAGTAGAGGATAAGTTTTTCAGCACTTGTGTACATGACATGTTTGTCGTCTATCTCGACTTCACCAAGGCTTTTGACACCGTCCCTCACAATATCCTCCTGGGCAAGCTCCGGAAGTGTGGGATAGATGAGTGGACAGTGAGATGGATTAGGAACTGGCTGGATGGCAGGGCCCAGAGAGTGGTGATCAGCGGTGCAGAGTCTAGTTGGAGGCCTGTGGCTAGTGGGGTCCCCCAGGGGTCAGTCCTTGGTCCAGTCCTGTTCAATTTCTTCATCAATGACCTGGATGAAGGCACAGAGTGCTCCCTCAGCAAGTTTGCTGATGACACGAAACTGGGAGGAGTAGTCGATACCCCAGAGGGCTGTGCTGCCATCCAGAGGGACCTGGACAGACTGGACAACTGGGCGGTGAAAAACCTCATGCAATTCAACAAGGCCAAGTGCAAGGTCCTGCACCTGGGGAGGAATAACCCCAGACACCAGTACAGGCTGGGGACCGACCTTCTGGAGAGCAGCTCTGCAGAGAAAGACCTGGGTGTCATGGTGGATGATAAGTTGACCATGAGGCAGCAGTGTGCCCTCGTGGCCAAGAAGGCCAATGGAATCCTGGGCTGCATTAAGAAGAGCATCTCTAGCAGGTCATGGAGGTGATCCTGCCCCTCTACTCAGCCCTGGTGAGGCCGCATCTGGAGTACTGTGTCCAGTTCTGGGCTCCACAGTACAAGAGGGATGTGGAGCTGCTGGAGAGAGTCCAGCGCAGGGCTACAAGGATGATCAGGGGCCTGGAACATCTGCCCTATGAGGAGAGGCTGAGGGAGCTGGGCCTGTTCAGCCTGGAGAAGAGAAGGCTGAGAGGGGATCTAATCAGTGTATATAAATACCTCAAGGGAGGGAGTGCAGAGGACGGGGATGGTCTCTTTTCAGTGGTGGCCACTGATAGGACTAGAGGAAATGGCCGGAAACTGAAACATCAAAAATTCCATAGGAACTTAAGGAAAAATTTCTTAACAGTGAGGGTGACAGAGCACTGGAACAGGCTGCCCAGAGAGGTTGTGGAGTCTCCTTCTCTGGAGATCTTCAAAACCTGCTTGGATGCAGTCCTGTGCCACGTGCTCTAGGTGTCCCTGCGTGTGCAGGGGGGTTGGACTAGATGATCTCTAGAGGTCCCTTCCAACCTTAAGCATTCTATGATTCTATGATTCTATGATTCTATGATTCTATGATCCAGCATATATAGTTTCTTTCTCAGGTTGGTTTTAATTTAAATGTTTAAATATGCTAATCTACTGACTTGCTTATGAATTTATTGAAATATAATTTCCCACAATGTGAATCTTCACTGCAAGTTATTTTGTAGTTGATCAACACCATAAATATTATCATATAATTTTGTCCTCAAATGAAAATATAAAAAAGCCATTACTGCTTTAATAAATTATAGCAACTACTTTCTGTGAAAGAGATTTTGCATACTTGGTCTTTCTACACCTAATTTTACTTCCATATGATTTATCTTTCCTCGTGAAGAGGAATTAAATATGGGTGTTTTTTGCATTTTTTTTCAAGCAGTTCTAATAATTAAAGTACGTTAGCAAACTTAGCAACACAAAAACTACTGTTGAAATGAAAAAATTCTTACTTGTATTAATAAAATCTCTGAAGGCAACAGAAAATAGATTCTGGATTTGTGGAACATTTTAACCACATCCTTCTGCCCTGACTCCCTCATTCATAAGGAAAAATAAGGAAAGGACTGACTTTAGGACTTGCTGATTACATCAGATGCACAGCATACATCAGATGAATATATACAATTCATACTGACATAAACATATATGTAAATGTGTTTGCATATATGTGTGCATTTATACATGATGTACATGATTTAAAACTATTTATATTTATGTACAAATGCATACCTGTGTACATACACAAATACATGTACACACCAAATGCACATGCATGTATTTCTAGCTTGAAACCTGTATCAAGGATGGAAACCACTAACCCAGACTTAAGGAGGTGGTATCAGAAAGATACCCTATTATTTGACTTTTTAAATGGTCTGCTGGAAGCAGACACCTGATATGCAAAAGAAAACTAAATTACAAGACAGGAGGAGTTGGCACTCATGGAAAGGAACATTTGCTCTAAAAACAAATATATACAAGAAGTCAGGTTTATATATATATATATATATATATATATATATTTAAAGAAGCATCCTAGTACAACTCTTTTAACATAAAAATCTTACCAGTGACCCTATTTACCTAAATTAAGTACCACTCTCATTTCATGAAACTCTTAAAACGAAGAAGATTTGCAAGGACAATATAAGAGGACTGGCAGATGTTCTTTGATTCATTCATTTGAAGGGAAGGGCATTTGGAAATGGCACTGGCACAGAATGACATTTGGAATAATGGCCTGTGATTCTGTTGGCACTTTTACTGTTAAGCAAGTGATCGGCAAGGTAAAGTGGATTCACAGTTAGAGTCAGCACCAGTGCACAGGTCGCCCGTAAAAATAGAAGATTCCATTATTCTTCAGGCTCCCTAGAGGGAGCAAGGTCTCTAGCATCATTACCAGGACTAAATCTGATTTTTCTACCTCCCCTAATTTCCTCCTAGTAATTATAGGTCAAGCACTCTTTTGTAAATTATAAAACCTTGTTCTTATCAAAAATGAATAGCTGAGGAAAAAAATCATACAGAGAACCTTGAAAAAAAAATTCAATTAGAAAACCAAGCTAATTTGGTATGACCAAAGACTGTCAGGCAAAGACTGACAATGCTCTATTATGCAGTCATTTGGGCTCTTTCAAATTAGTTATGTTAATGCCCTGTGAGTGAATGTAACACTTGGATGGGACAAGATATCTGCAATTAATTTCTGCGGTCAGTGGAGAGACAAGCAAATTTATTTTCCTCCTCTCTGGGAATTGGTAGTGGAGGATGTGAGGTAGAGAAAGCACATTTAGGAACAGAGTACAAGCTAAACACAAACCCTAAATAAAGCAGAAACAATGGGAGCCCATGCCTCCTCATTCATTCAATTGACAATGTTTTGCAGCTTAAACCTGTTTTATTAATTATGTTTGACATTTCCTTAATTAGTTTCATTTGCACCAAATCAATCCCTACAGCTGTACGGCATCATTTATCATTTTGAAAAATTCGCATACTGAGTGCTGACTTTTTCTACTTAATTATACATTAAAAGTGTCAGGCGTGCTTGCTGCCTGACACTATCTGCACCAGAAAGGTTTGTGGCTGGACTGTGATGGTATTAAACATTAAGAGCCCCCAAGTGCTGCCGGGTAATATCTGGGGAGCAGAGTGGCTTTCAGTGTAACGCTAGAGAGCAGAAGTGCTGCTGTAAAATGACCCAAAGCAAAAACAAAATACATGACCTAAAACATCCAGTCTACTGTAATGCTTTGCTCTGTCAGTGGAAATATGCTCTGAGAAGAAGAAAAAAAAAACTGTTTACTGTTAACTATTAGCTTCCTGCATTCTAAAACTGCAGAGACAGTTCTTCAGGATAGCGGATGTTTTGTCTGAATGGCAAATGTGACATTTCAGTTAAGCGTATATTGATGGCTGCCTAATCGACCAACCAGAGCATGTATGTGTCAGCTGTTTCTGAGTGTTTTTATTATAAGGGATTTAAGCTAAAACACAACCAGACAGCAACACCACCCTTCATAAAGCCATAACTTACATGAAAGCTCTTAAGAAATAACCAGTCATTTTTTAAAGTGATGAATAAATAGTGGTACCACATTTTTTCCTAAAAACTTGGAGAATGCAACTCCACCCTCAAGTCCAGGGGTCCTCAAACTTTTTAAACAGGGGGCCGGTTCACTGTCCCTCAGACACTGTTGGAGGCCGGACTATAGTTTGGAAAAAAATGAACGAATTCCTATGCACACTGCATATATTTTATTTGTAGTAGTGCACAAAAAACAGGAAAAAGAATGCAATATTTAAAATGAAGAACAATTGTAATCAACAAAAACAAATAATATTTCAATGTGAACTATGGGCCTGCTTTTGGCTAATGAGATGGCCAATGTTAGGTTCCATATTTGTCACTGCTAGTCGTAGCAAGTGATGCCAGTGTTCATCACTTAGTCTGGATCTGATTGGAGATTTCAGATGTTTCATTCGGGAAAAAGTCTGCTCACAGACATAGGTGCTGCCAAAGATGGTTGCAATTTGGAGTGCATGGTTCCTGAGATTATGATATGTCTCTGAGGGGAGAGATGCATAGAAATTAGTAAGGCTGCTTGATTTGAATGCATCTTTCAGCGAGTCACGAGTCTGTAGTTCGGCCAATTCCATTTGGTAAATCGGATCAACAGTTTCAATGTCAACAGAAAATGGGTTCCGGAAAACCTCTATGTCCTGCTCATGGAGACGAAGCTCTTTAAATCTAATTTGAAACTCCTTTTGCAACATTACTAGTACATCCATACATGTTTTGTTTGGGAACGCAACTGCTGGTTTTTCTGCGGACAGGTTTTGAGTTCTGGGGAGATGGCAGAAGTTTTCCTCCTTTACTTGGTTAATGAGCAGGTCTAATTTGACTTGAAATGCTTTCACATGTTAATACATATCACAGATGAGCTTCCCCTTTCCTTGAAGTTGGACATTGAAATTGTTGAGTAGCTCTGTTACATCTGTCAGAAACGCAAGGTGCCATTTCCATTCTGCATCATTGAGCTGTGGTACTTCTTTGTTTTTAGAAAGCATAAAATCATAAACCTGTGGAAGTAAGTCATAAAATCGTTTCAAAACTCTCCCTCGACTCAGCCAACGGACTTCTGTGTGGTACAGAATATCTTCATAGGCAACATTTAGCTCAGACAGAAATTCCTGAAACTGTCTGTGGTTTAGTGCATGAGCTCTAATGAAGTTAACACAAGAAACTACAATTTTCATGACAGAGTCCAGCTTCAGTGATTTACAACACAGTGCTTGTTGGTGGATGATGCAGCGTATGACTATTGGATGTGAATGGTTGCGTTTGTCCATCTCTTTGTTAATGCGTGCAACCACTCCTTTCATGGACCCCACCATGCTAGGAGCACCATCAGTTGTCACACTGAATAGTTTACCCCAGTCCAGCTCCAAATCATTCATAGTTTGGCAAACTTTCTCATAGATATCCTCTCCTGTAGTTGTTCCTTTGATGCTTTTCAGTGCAGCAAGCTCCTCTGTGACTTCGAAAGAATCATTTGTCCCACGAATGAAAATTAGAAGTTGTGCAGAATCACGAACATCATTGCTTTCGTCGAGTGCCAATGAGAAATAGCAAAGTTTTTTTGAGGAGTTTTGCAACTGCAGATTCAAATTTTCCCCCATTTCTTCAATCCTTCGTGTCATTGTAGGTCCTGAAAAACTCACTGTACTAAATAAATCCGCCTTCTCTGGACACATCTCTTTGGCAACAGAAAGAAGGCATTCTTTAACAAATTCTCCCTCTATGAATGCTCTGCAAGCACGCAGAGGAGGAGGAGGACAGGGCAGTTTGTAGCCGAGAGTCGCCCCCTGAGGGGGCAGGTCGAGGACGCGCTGGTTTCAGCCCAGTCCCGGCGGGTGCTTGGGGGCTGCGGAGGCCGGTGCGCGGATTAAGTGGCAGCATCTGCGGCTGCTTGGTTTCCCCCCCAACCCCCGGCGGGGAGTTCTGTAAATACCGGCGGGCCGGATTGAGGACCCTGGGGGGGCCGTATCCGGCCAGCGGGCCGTAGTTTGAGGACCCCTGCCTTAGACATAAACTGTTGACCAGATCTGGGACTAGGACTGGATCCAGCTGCACCCAGACTCCTCTCAGAAGGAGTTTGGAAAGCAAGGGGGTCCAATTTGAACCTCGTGACCCAACGGGAGGGTGTCCTTGATAATTCTGCGTGTGTTTTGAACCTCCATGCAGTAACTAATAAGTGACCTTGCTATAGAATCTCGTGAAATCATTGTCATTACCAATAAAACCTATTCCTATTTCTTTCCCACGAGTGAAGTGCATTGTGTCACTCACCCCCACCACCACTTGTTCCGTGACAAAATTGGCGTAGTCGGCAGGATGGCAAGTTGTATCACTAATTATTTACAGAGGCATGGAGTGAACCCGAGTCCCAGCTTCTCAGAGGAGTGGGCTCGTGATAACTGGCACGATTGGGAAGCTGTGGAGGAACATTTGAAGTCGGCTAGAGGTTCCTTGAAGAATGGTAAAGGGTATTATTTGTAAGATGTTGGGAACTTGTCTGGAAGCTGCAAAACAAGAACGTAAAGAGAGGACTAAAACAGAACAGGATCTTAGAGTAGAAATAGAAGGAAAGAAAAACACTGAATTGCTGTTATCCTTAAAGATCCAGCAATTACAAAAGCAATTACAGGAAGAACAAGAAAAGAAGCAAAAATTGGAGGAAAAGGTAGAAATCATGCTTTTACGGGCTCCTCGCCCTCCTGATGTGGTACAAATAAAGAAACTGATAGTACCCCCTGAGGACTGGGATGGGGACATTTGGGGAAGTTCCCTCAGTTCCGAGGATAGTAGCTCAGACAATGACAACGACCCCTCATATCCCTCTGAACCTCCTGTATATGAGGCTCGACCTATAGTGAAAACAGAAAGAACTGACGGACCCCAAGGTGGTGCTCTGCAATACACTACCAGGACTATTCCCTGGGACCCTTTACAACTAACAAACATACAAGAGAAATATAGCAGGAAATCAGGGTCTCAGTTACATCATTGTCTACCAATTAGGAGCCTGTGTAGTTACATCACTAACTGCTAGAATCATATAAATGTACTGCATGCAAGCTAATAAACGAGCAAGATCTTTTAACTCACATTGACTGTGCGTCTTGACTCCGGCTGACCTCCTACATCTGGCGCCCAAACAGGGACCCTGGGACTATCGCTTAAATGCGGCTAGGGAACCCTGGAAGCTTAAATGCGGATTCGGTGGTGGAACACTGGAACTACGCTTAAATGCGGATAACCCTTGGATCTGCATCCCAAGTCGCCAAGAAGCAGAAGGAAGGGTACAGGAGGTAACTCTCAAAATCTGCAGCCTGGAGGGGCAGCGTCGAGGACCAAGAGGTATAGCTTAAATGTGGAAACCTCTCAGAGAGGCGGCTGTCAGGGAGGCAGACGGAGAGGGGAGGTCGGGGGCAGGTTGCCAACCCGAGTAGCGCGCAAAAGGTTGGACCTGCATTTGAAGACCGCCGGCCACTATGGAGAGGGGGGCGGCACTCACTTTTCTAGGAGAAATTTTCGCTAAGCGAGAGGCCAGCGTGAGTACAAAGAAACTCTATGAGTTGTGTAAATGGGCACAAGAGAAGGGACATCTGCAAACTCCGGAACTTATGTTTAGTGCCACTGAGGGGCGGGAGATAGGGGACTCTCTCTGCGACGCCACCATTGGGGGTAGCAAAACAGCTAAGGACCTGGGTTGTACGTGGCGAGAAGTAATGATAGCGAAGGTCCTCCTCACTCCCACACAATATCTGCTATGGGAAAGGGAGTGGGAGAAACAAATCCAAAAGGTGGTGAACGCACATAACATCCCGGGAGATCTGTTGCATGGTGTGACTGTGCAGATGTTTATGGGACGGGGTCTTTATGGTGACCCCGCGACCCAGCTAACCTACTCAATGCCCATGCGTAATACAGCCGCGGATGCTGCGAAGCAGGCGCTGTTTTTAGTGCCGTCAGAACGAAAGGCCCCATCATTTACGATGGTGAAGCAGGGATTGCAGGAGTCTTCCGGAAATTTTGTGAATAGGCTCGTGCAATCCCTGGAGCAAGCTAATGATGAACAGACCCTCTGCAAGTTTTCGATCTGGTGCAGAGAGAATGGGTTCAAAGATGAGGAGGAGGAGGGGGCAGGTCGAGGACGAGGCGCTGGTTTCAGCCCAGTCCCGGCGGGTGCTTGGGGGCTGCGGAGGTCGGCGCGCGGATTAAGTGGCAGCATCTGCGGCTGCTTGGTTTCCCCCCCAACCCCCGGCAGGGGGGTTCTGTAAATACCGGCGGGCCGGATTGAGGACCCTGGGGGGGGCATATCCGGCCCGCGGGCCGTAGTTTGAGGACCCCTGCTGTAAACGCTATAAAATCTATCTTAGTGTTTCAAATAAACTCAGTGACTGCTTGCAGCACGTGAATCCTTGATCGCTCTTTTGGCTCTGAATAATCAACTTTCTGCAGTACACAGAGAATCTGGCATTGCTTCTGAGTGGTCAGTGCCCGCAGCAACCTGAATTTCAACCGCTTTTCATTTTTGTGTAACGAGCTCCTTTCTCCATGACCGCAGCTTTCACTGTGGACAGCAAGAACATTGCAAATAGGGCTTTTATTTATTTATTGTATTTGTTATATAACACCCATCCCCATGTATCTGACTGCCCTACAAAAGTTAAAGACAAGGATAAATAAAATAAGGCTATACCCAGTGGCCAGAGAGAAGCAGCTGTTCTGCCAAGAGAAGAGCCAAGAAAAAAAACAGCCACTCAGGAAAAAAAGAGCTATTGAGAAAAAAAGGAAGATAAATTGATCAAAGATGCACTCTCCAGATGTTAGGTCCGGTTTTCAAATTGACAGAGAAAGAGGCAAACATCTTCGATATTTTTTGCTTTTTAATAATAGGAGAAAGATAATAAGTATTACCAGCCAGCTGGGGTCCGGGCTTTCCCACGCAGGGGTCACACCACGGACCCCGACCGCTTCGGTCGTCCCTCTTTTATACCGTTCTTACCCCAAAAATGTTCCCCCTCCCGTTCTCCTGTTCTGCTTTCATGTCAAGGTTATCTATATTTTATTGCCGACTGGGATACCTCTGGATAAGCAACCCCTCCATGCAGACCATCCCGTCTTGCCATATATCAGGAGTCTTTGTAGATAGGCAACCCCTTCATGCAGAACATCCTGACCTGCCATATATCAGGAGTCCTTGCAGATAGGCAACCCCTCCATGCAGAGCCACCTGTCATGCCATTTATCAAGAATTCCTGCACTTTGAGACTAAGTATTGACTAGCTTATTAGTGCACTCTATATTAACTCTTTAATCCCTACACAGAAAGATCAGTAGAGTATGAAGGCACTCACACGCCTGGCCTGCTTGGTTGCCATATATAAGCATTTTAGTTAGCCCTGGAGCCTAATGCAGGTGGACATGCTGTGCAAACATATTGGTGAACCAAAAAATGCTCCACAGCAGTCCCAAAGTCACTGTACTGTGAGAGGGAAAATAAAAAGAATCACGACACTCAGTGTAAGCTTGGCGAAGATTAGGACAGCTTGCAATTCATTTGTTAGAGTTATTCCCATAAAATAGTCACCTAAAAGTTATTGCAATTGCATAGCGGGAAGTGAACAAAATAGAAGTTATCTACTATTCCAAAGAGCAACAGAAAAGTAATTTTTTTTCATTGCAAAAATAGCACAGTAAAACCATCAGATTTTAAAATACATGCTGTATTTATTATTCTAGTGCACATGCTCTGAATAAAAAGATCTTTCCAGGGGTCCCACTGATATTCTCCTCCAAAATTAGGCCTTTCTAAATGCACAACAGCTGATGAGAATACTTTTGAAGTTTAAAAAGACCATATGCTGAGAAATCTAGCTTAAGAATGTTCACTTTCTCTCACTGTTTTTCAGGTTCTCTTTTCTCACTAAGGTGTATTCAAAAGGGTGCCTTGTATAGCAGTGCTTAAAGAGAATAGAGCTCCCAGCCTCTTCAATCATCACTTCCTGCCAGCGAGCACATTGCAGAGGAGGTGCATAGTGTGGGAATCGCTTTCACATAAACTATCTCTGAAAAAAGGAATTTTGAGTATTTTACGTGTTTCTTCTCACAGTTATAACTTGATCATTACAAATTCAAAACAGACTGGAGAACAAAAAAAATGGTTTTCTAAACTGTTTTGATTGTTCTGCTTTTAAATTGTCATAAAGAATATCATAATGATTGGGGAATAATGAGATAACTGGTTTGGTCTAGTTCCACTCTTCTGGTTAAATTATGTGGAGGCTCGTTCAAAGACAATAGTACCTTGTTAGCAGATCGTTAACCACAAGGATGTCAGTCTTCTCAGCAGATGGGGGACAGAGCCGAGAAAGGAGGAGGACTGTAGAACACCTCCCCCTTCCCCGTGTGAGGAATGTCTTGTCAGAAGAAAAGAAACAAAGCCAGGACAACCGCGCAGGTGGCAAGATGCTGATTGGTTGTAAGCTTTGCAACACTTGTGTTAATAAAGTATAAAAAGAGGTTGGTTTGAAAATAAAGTTGTCTCACTCTGCACCCCAGACTGAGTCCATTTCTTCACAAGGTGCAACAAAATTATATCCAAGTTTCGTATGAAACATCTTCAGGATAGTCCTGGGAAGGAATTCATATCTGTTATTACAAACTGTATGAAATGTTATTTTTTCTCTGAGCTTCCCCAGAGAAGCTTCCCTCTTTTGTTCTGAAAACAAAAGAGCAAATTTCTGTATCTTACCTGAATTGGAAGTCTCACATTTCTCCTCTGCTTTGAGGCTCTGCTTTTTGCTCTTCATTCACAAAGAGCCCACATGCACGACTGGGATGAGAGTTTGTGCCAGGAGAAAGGCAGCTTCAATGTTAATGTTTTCCTAGCTGCAAGACTCTTATTCAAATATACCACAGAATGCTATGCTGATGAACCCAAAAATGGTTGAAAAAACATTTCCCAAAAGACATGATTTGTTCAGTTTTGCAGAATAAGCTATAGACACAGTGAAACAAGAGAAATGTTATGTAAAGATAATCCTAATTAATTTATTCTTTGAGTATTCCTTTTAAGACTTTTCTGTCTCAACTCTTCAATGTGAAACTTTTCCATTTACATATTTACTGGTCAGTAGTACTATTTGCACAGAACTACTTTGATTTAAAAGTGTGTGCATATATTTACAGTTACATGGCATGATTACAGAAAAAAAAAAAAAAGATCCAGGTGAAAAGAAACTAGACCACTAGATCCTGAGGAAACAATTGAGATTAATGGAATTTAGGAACATTCTACATTAATACTTTGCCTAAGAATGATGTTACACACAAGGACAATGAGAGGATTATCCAATGGGAAAAAGGAAAGAGCAACTGAAAAACCACATTCCAGGTGAAAGCAAAATTGATTGTTTACTGGTGATACACATCTGAGGTAATGTCCATCCCTGAATACTGGGAGAAATGCCTTTCCAGGATTACCTAAAGATTTCTATTTTATAAATTCCCCACTAATACATTCATCTGATAAGCACACTGTGTCTATGATGTAGTTTTTGAGGCCTTAAGGGGATTTTACTAAAGATGCAATTTTTAACATAGTCCAAGGAAAGTTCCATTGTATGGGGACATGTTCTGTATGTTACACAACAGTTGGTGGTTGGCAGAAGATCGTACACATTGAGCCTGATGGTTCCTACAGTTGTATGTATTTCTGACAATGCAAGGAAAATATATTAAGGGTTATGGTTCACATCTATTTCGAGTACAATTTTGTGGTACATTGAAAATGTATAAATACAACCTGTATTCAAAATACTTACAGAATAAACATTAGCTATACAAAACCTATACTGGCATTAATATCAATGGGATTAGTCAGAAGGGAAGTTCGTAGCATTTTATACTTCCTTTGCACTTCCTTTAGATACTGCAATTCTCTTGGATAAAGAATCTTTTTTTGAAATTGTTCACATATCATTAAGAAATACAAAATAAAAAATTCTAATCCAAGATGAAGCATAATTTATCTTCATGGTATTCACATAGATCTATCAACAGCAAATACTATTCTTACCATTCAAACAAGATTTCAAAGGCTCTAAATACATTTTGTGCAAACAAGCATTCTGAGTTTCATTTCTTACTTGACTGTTGTAAACATTAATAGCTCATGATTATACAAAGTTTACAAAGTTCACAGCATCTTATTTTAAGATGATTCAATAAAACATGACCAAAAGCTACTGAGTGTGAGCATCTCATTTCATTCATCTCTTACTCTGTTCTCCTGAATCGCTGGATTTCAGTCCTTAATAACTTATCAGAAACCTAGTCAAAGAATGAAATGCTTTCAAATTCCCAGGCTTACCAAGAACTCAAGAATAAAAAGCACTTTTCAAGAAGTACTCCTATCTGAGTGAGAATGCTGCTTTAGAAATACTATTCCCAGCCCTATCTTGGGCAATGTATGTTTAACGTGGTAGTGCAAGCTAACTGTACTGAGAGTTTGATAGTGATTTTAAGGAACTGAGGAATCATCAGGAAGTTGATATCAAAGCACAGCTGACTGGCTTCCTATTGAGCCCTGGTGAATAGCTCCACACTCAGCAAAGCAGCAGCCCCGGTCCCCGGACCATAGGGGTTCTGCCGGAGCGATGCGGGAGTTGGGAGACCTGGACCCCCCTTGTCTGCCCTGGGAGCTTTGCCGGAAGCCGGGACTTGTGGTGAACAGGACCCATTCACCGTCCCCTTTAGCGAAGTAAAGCACCCAATACATCACTGTTTTGAAGTTAACACTAGGTGGTAGACACAACTGGAAGAAATACAGACATTTTTGGAGCCATGTGAAAGACTTGCATAAAGCAGCACTTCAAATGTATTCTCTCTTGTTCCCCACTATTTTAGCCATAACTTTTTTGTTTTGCAAGGTATCTTGCTGTTTACTCTGACAGTAAACAGAGTAACAACTCTTTGGTTTAACAAATTAATTAAAATATTTCTTTTTTTTGCATCCAGTGATTTAATTGGAAGGAGGACCTGTCCTTCGTCGTTCTTCTCCAAAGAGTAGAAGGGAAAGCAGTGGAGGACCAAAGACCAAAAGGGGAGAAACACTTACTGGGAGTGGAAGGTAGGAGAGCAGTGAACCTGCAAAAAAAATGGGGAGTAGTTGCTCTAGCAAACAACACAGGGCAATTTGTGAATGAAATATACTATAGCTGAAATTCTTTTACATCTTTCTATTAATAAATTTTGATCTGAATGAAAAGATTGATGGTTATTTTCTTCCTTCCGCAGCTGCATTTATAATGTATTTCAAAAGAGCTTTCATGGTGTACCAAATATATCCAAATAAAACCAACATACAATATATCAATTCCTTATGTTGATACAGAAAAGAAGGATAACTTAAAAATGTGAAATAACAAAGTGCATTTTTTTCTTATTTTTTAATTTTTTTTTCTGAATTTCTTTTGTACTACAGTAATATTCATATCCTCTCAGACACTGACTTGGGAGGGGAAGAACCTAGACCTGGAGAGAGCAAATTGAACCAATATATCACACATCTCTCCTTTCAAAAATACTTGTTTACACAGCTATCTTAACACTTTCATGGGCCTAATTTTTCTACACATTTGATTACAGGCATTTGATCCCATTTCAAGAAGAGCAATGAGTAATAAATGTTAAGGGATTTTTCCTATTTTATTTTAAATAAATAAAAGATTACCAATAAGTTCCCTGGACCCTGGGTCCCAGCAGAGAATGGAAAATCAGAGTGAAAAGCATAGCAGGAAGATAAAGGCAGATCACCACACAGCCTTTAAATCATCTCAGCCGATGTGTACTGCTTATAGAGAGAAACAGAAGCAAAGAAGACTTTCTACCATTCTGTTTTATAAACCTGATATTGCATTTTCTCTTGCTGAAAATTTGCATGTTTTCTCAGAGCCTGTTTCTTCCTCACAATAAACAATGCCAAGCCTTCCTGCTAAAAAAATGTCCAAATGCTAAACAGTTGCTATTATTATAAAACGGCAACTTTGAGCTCTGTGCTTTTAAATTATAATTATTTTTACAAAAGACTTTTATGTGTCTTGATTGCAGTAATTATGATTCCATAATAGTAAAGGTGTATTTAAAAAGTCACACTAGCCTAACGCTCCAAATAAATGAGTTCCCTTAGCTGAACTTCATATAAATTAGTTTTTATTTCTATTGAGCTTATTTACTATTCTAACAGTATACCAGGATGTATTAAAAAACTGCTAAACCAATGGTTCAGTATAAACATTACTATGGGCAAAGATGTGAAATAAAAATGTTTTCTAGAAGTGCTTCATGCAGACAATACTAGATTCTGTGTTAGAAACGAGCATTTCCCTTTAGTCTCATTTCTCATGTTTCTGCTGTTGTCATGGTTAAGGACATTGAGAGAAATAAGAACATAAAGGGATGGAAAAGGGAAAAGAAATTCAAGTGACTGTGCCTGCCTGTAAAAGCTAGCACAGGTACTAGCAGTAAGTCTGCACCCAGTGTAAAGATATAAAAGGGTAAAGAGTATGACCGGATCCAAGAAATGTGCTTTTTCAGCAACTGATCCAATATGGAATGAGCACAGAAGCTGACGCAGCAAAGGGACCCCCCAGCAGTGCTGCTCTCCCAAGTGTGGGGGGAATCCCTGCTCGGCCAGGCTGCCCCGGCAGGAGGGTGTGAGGCAGGGGACCCATCGCAGCATGTCCTGCTTCCCACCAGTGCTGACCTGGGGGCTCTCAGTCCAAATCCAAAGCTCTCTGAGCTCACGGTTCATCACAGAAAAGCTTTTTTTTTTTTCCTTCTAAAAAAAAAAAAAAGAAAGAAAAAAAAAACAGGAAAAGGAAACAGAGAGCGACCTGAGAGGGGGGTAGCAGATTTCTGGCTCTGGCAGGGCAGCACGCTTTTTTGTGCGCAGCCACAATGCGGCATTAACTTTCCAAGCGAGCCTCCCTGTCCCTTGGAAGCCATCTGAGAGGCAGCGGTTGCCATGAGCAAGACGCTCATGGAAAAAGATGCAGGAAAGACGCAGTGGGGCTGGGCTGTGTGCAGCAGTTGGGATCAGAAACTATCGGCCATTGAGCAGAGCCCATTGCGCGGCTCATGGTGACACAAACGCATCCGATTGCCAGCCCTTCCTGGGCAGCCTCGCCTGGGCCTTGGGAGAATTGTCTCGTTGAGAAAGAGTGGCTCCCGATAAGGCTCGAAGGGGAAAAGTTCATGGGCAGCATTCGCCACAGGTCAAACTTCACTTCCCACCCCCCTGCTCCCCGGAGGGAGCGGGTGATCTGCCTGCCGAGGTTGGAAGGAAACAAGGTTGTCTATACAGCCATGGTCAGACATGCACTATGTGTGAAGGCCCAGACAGTCCACGATGCTGAGTGGAGATATGAGAGATTCACATTTCTCAGGCGGGAGTTTTCATGGAGCAGAAAGGAGCGCCATGGTTTTGCTGCACCGTTTCCACCTGTCCATCGGCACAACTGTCAAGCCTGAAATCGCCATTGACCTCATGACACGAGGCTCCAAAATGTTGGAACAGAACCCAGCCAGATTCGTTGGCAGGCTTGAGTCAGCAGTGTTAGGACTGTGAGGGGACACTAAGTACAAATGTAAAAATAAATCACCGAAAGTCTGAGTCCTGTGCGTTAAAGGGGCTATTAGTACTAATCAATCTGCCTAAACTCAGACAAAACACTTTGTTCTGAAAATACTATTTTGATGGATTAGTAGCATTTTGTAATAATCACTTAGTTTTTACCATCTATAAAGTAGTGTCATATTTCACAACATCACTTTTATTGACAACTGAGTTTGGTACATTCATTGGCCAAAGATAAACTGAAGTTCTCAGGACAGTAAAGGACAGTTCCTGTTAGAAGTGACCAATTGCAACAAGCCTATAATTGCTCTTGGGCCAAAAAGGTGGGTTGACCTCTTCAGAGGATATGCGTTTATTCCACATACTGGATAAATTGCTCCCTATGACCTGAACCTTTCTCAGAGTTGATACTTTTCATTGTGATGAAACTGCCTGTTATTTTGCAAGGCAAAGGACTCGCACTTAAATTAATGATGATACTGCTGCTCTATTGCCCAGTGATTCATAGTAATGATCTTATCGACCCAGAAAAACAGCTTTAGTATCCTAGAAAACATTTCAATTTGCCTGCTGTGCATCTCTGCATTGATCAGAAAGCGCAGCCCGGCTATGAGTCTAAATGGGAAAGTCAGGGTCTCTAACAAAGGGAGCTCTCAGAGGATGCTGTAATTCTAGACTATGTTACTCATTTTTCTTCAGTGGTTGTGGAGCGCAAGCAGAGCAGCAGCAGTCACATGTCCTGGTAGCTGGCATGAAACGGTATTTCTAAAAATGTGTCCCTGACTCTGCACATAAATTAAAAGGTGGCTGTAGCTAAAATGTCTGAATTAGAATGCTAAAATAACTCAGCATATAATCACGACTCATTGGGAATGGGCCAGTATTTTCCTTTTTTTTTTCTTTTTTTTTTTTTTTTTTTTTTTTTGCATTAATTTGCTATTGGAATAGAAAACGCAGATGAGTGAAGTGTGGTAAAAGCTGCCACACCTAGCCTTTAAATGTCTACCCCTGTACCCACGAAATAAACTGTGAACTAAGACTGGGACTTGTCCACAACTAAGCTTAGCACACAAAACTTTCTTATCTTATCCCACAAAACATACATTCAGTCATTACACATTAATATTAATCTAGATAGATTATCATTAAGCTTTCACAATATGTAATTTTAATTTCACTAATTATAATTAAGCACATGTTATCCAGGAGGCAGAATGCCAAGTGATACCACAGAAAGCTCTTCCCCTTGGCTTTGCTATCTGTTCGATGCATTGTTTCACTGCCAACATTTAGAAAAAAGAGACTTGAAGCACTTGTTTGAAAAGAAAATACCAGTGCTGTAAAGAATGACATGAGCTTTCTTTACAACAGATTCTGTGCTAGTTCAAGTCAGGAGTATGTTTTTGAAGCAGATCTTTTGAGCTTTACTTTTTACCATGTTTTGAATAATATCATGCAGTGGTCTTAGCAGGCGCAAACTGGATTCCTTTAGGATAAAAGAAACCAGAGCACTTGCTTCAAGCACCTATAGCTGTTCCATCCACAAAATGATGTGATAACTAATTCAAAGTAATCTTCCTGCAATGCACACAGTGCAAATGTCAGGTCCTCGGCACCGGCAGCCAAACCACTGATCCAGTCCTGCAAGTCTTCATGTTTGCTAACACAACATCCTGTGTCTTCTTTGATGCGTGCAGTGCACATATAAGTGCATAAGCTAAAGCACACTCTCTGGCCTGCTGACTTCAATAAAACATCATATTTACTTTCACTGCATCACACTTGTCTGGCTGAAGTCAGATATTTTTCAAATCCCACTGTGATAAAAAGATGTGAAAATAAAAAAAAAGCCAAACCTCAATTTCTCATAGTCATTTTAACATGCTCAAAAAAGAAAGAGCCAACCTCAGGAAAAAAAAAATGCACCATGGTCCTGTGGAAATATTGAGGAGCCTAAGGCTTGTCATAGCTCTGCCAAATATTACAGCTTTGTATTGATGAAATTTTACCTTTCTGAGCCTCCATTTCTTCATTGGTACAAGACATAAAGACATAATGGCAGTAGCAGTTCTTCTAAGATGCATTGGAGCTCCCAAGGGAGTCATATGCATACTCTCATTTTGTCCCACTTAACTGAAGATTGGGGACATGCCACTTACTATGAATAAACACCTTCTTTTCTGAGTTTCATTCAATTTTTGCCTGTGTGGAATAGTTTTCATCAAGTTTCAACAAAACTGCATTGAGCTTCTACCTAAAACTCAAACTTTAAAGACTCAGTACTAAAGTGCTGATTTATTAATGTGAAGACTGCTTGCTTTGAATATTAAGCTTATTTCAGCTGGAATCCATGCACTTGCATGTTACATTTCTTATCATCTAGGAAATGAAACAGTTGTACAATTTATTGCTCCTTTTCCACTCACCTTTGCTACAACTGACTTCACAGGGTTTTTGCTTTGTAGAGCTGGTTAGGTGGAAATAACAGCTCTTTATGCCAGGGCTTCCACTCTAATCCCATCATCTGTTCTACAAAAGGTTCAGGTTCTACACCTGAACACGTTGCTGAGATGCTTCAGTGCCTGATTTTGCCAGGCCCAGCCAAGATGGGTTTGAGCTTGCCCTGATCTGTGGTTTCAGTGGGCTGAAGCCACAGTGCCTGTAAGGACCAGGTCCAAGTTAAAGCCAGTCCTGGCATTTCCCAGCTTTCCAAGACACCTGGTGCCTTGTCAAAGAAGGGCTGAGACTGAAGCCCAAGGTGCAAATGGAAGTGTTGAGGAAACAGGGAATACTGAGGTGCTCACCAAAGCTTACAAAGCTCCTCTCCATTTCTATGAAACATTCTCTGAAGATTGTCAAAATTATATTGTCAATGTAAATTGGGTGATAACACCAATGACTGCTGCTTTGTGTTATTTTACAAATCAATAATGCTTCCTGATAAAGCATTCACCTGTAAAGTGAAAGAATACTTAAATACAATTTCTTTCATTAAAAATATTAATAAATGGTAGCTAAATGCGACATAGATTAATGATGAAGAACTTAATGGAATTTATAACCATATGATCATAAATGAAAGAACATTAATTTTAAAATATATTTTTAATTATTTGACAGAAAATCTAGTTCAGAAAAGCATAGTTTATACTATGTACTCACATTCCACTGAAAAGGAGACTGTATGCATCTGTCTGATGATGTGAAGCTAAGTAATAATAGTCTAATACACGAATCCTTAATACAGTAAACAGACACTTAGGAAGAAGATGGTGAGAAAACAGGCCATCTAGGAAAGAAAAAAAAGGAAAAAAGGCAGCACCTGAATTTAGAACTCTACTCAGGGTTTTTAACATTTATAGTTTGTTTGTAACAATTTGATTGCACAGTACATTTTTTTCATTCTGAGAAGGAACAATAATATGAGCTGTAAGTAGTAGTTCAGGAGTTTTTTTTTTTTTTTTTTTTTTTTTTTTTTTTTTTAACACTAGTTTAATTCAAAAGCACCCTGCACTTCCTTGAGTAAGTTGTATTCCCTTACATGAACATGTATGCTGCTACTTTTATGCAAATTAAATTACTATAATTGCCTTGGTAATTACTATCATTGATTTGATATTTTCTTCCCAAAATAAGCAGTAATATAAGCCTTTTAAATTCAGCCTTTAGTGTTAGTGTCCTGAATTTTTCAGCTCAGCTCCTTTACTGAAATTTGAGGACTTTTAGGCTACTCGTACCTCTCAGGGCTGAAGTTTTAGTCAGTAGCAAATGAATATTTAGGAGAGTCTGCATACATGGCTCATTAAAGACATATCAGACAAAGTCTAAAGGTCTAAGTTCCAGGCTATTATTGCATAAATTATTCCACTATGTACTACTCGGCTCAGGTGGAAAACTGTCTTGCAAAGAGAAGTGCAAGAACTGAAGAAGAGAGACCTCCTCTGCAGAAGCCAAATTTGGTGTTACATATTTTAGAGACCTTCTGGAAGTTGACAGCTTATTTAGAGACTTATTTTAAAACCAAAATAGTCTACTATTATTGTAATCACAATCTAACTATAAAGATCTTTGCTGAGCGATTATCTCAAACTTACCTCTATGTATATGTAATTATAAGTCTTTTCTGCCAGCTGTATGAAAATTGCAAATAGGAATAAAACGCTTTTTGTGCTGAAAAATGTGCACTCCGACCACACAACAATCACAGAGAATGTGGCCAAAACAACCCCAAGAATCCTGTAAAACCATGGTCATAGGAGACATTTCCAGTACCACTCTGGAAAGAGGAAAAAAACAAACATACACACACATCCCAAATTGGTTAATGTAAATTACACAACCAGAAATAAAACTGCCTTAAACCATTCTAAGCTTCTCACATTTGCCCTTACAACTAAGGCTGGAATCTGTGGTGTCATTCACTTAAATT
Source organism: Tinamus guttatus (assembly GCF_059628265.1). Lineage (NCBI taxonomy): Eukaryota > Metazoa > Chordata > Aves > Tinamiformes > Tinamidae > Tinamus > Tinamus guttatus. Next base: position 119,870 of record NW_028289346.1, read on the forward strand.
CAGTGCTTTTCTGATGTCTAGAGAACTGGGAAAGGGAGAGTAGGATTTGGGAGGCAAGGTTTGCAAACACATTTTGCAGAGAGGGTGGGGAGTAGAACGCTTCATTCTGGGCCCAGTTACGATGGCCAACCAAGTTTTCATTTATTGGTTCCTTGGCTCTCCTCCAAGGGCAAAGCTTAGGCTATAAAACAATATTGACATAACCTAGCAATGACTCATCGCTATCACACAACAAATTAAAAATTAAAGCAAAAGGAGGACAAGGCACTTTCTTAGAAGACACACAAGGAATCACATCTCCAAATATTTGGTATAGGATGGACAAGACTCCTTTCCCTCCCTTTTTAAATGGAAGGGCTGTGTCCCACAAACATAGATGATAACCATGATCTCCCAGCCTAAATTTTCTATTTTTCTTTCTTCTTTTAAGACTTCTTTCTACCTTGTCTACTGCTATTACAACATGTAACGGTTACTAAGTTTGTAAAAGTTTAGTTTAAGTTTATGGTCAAAAATCATGAATCAATAGCTGATGACCATTCCATCACATAAGCGCACCAAGATGGACATTTGCTGCCCTCTATTATAATTGAGCTGTTTACATAAAACAACCTAATTCTCACAGAAAGGTACCAGGTATTCCCTTACATATTCAAAATCTGCATGATAGCACTTACCAACTGTTGGTGTGTAGAAATACTGAAAAAAAATATTCTCTGATTCCTGGGATTGAAAAGTATGAACAAACTGTCAACTTGCACTGGTTTTATTTTTTGCCACGTCTTCCAAGTAAAAGGTTTGTTTTAAAAGAATTTGCCACTGGACCTGTGTGCGACAATGTCTCTGTACTGAATAAATTACCTATAGTAAATAAATCCCTCAAAAAAATTCCACATTATAGAACTGCAAAGGTTTATTCTGTAAACCCAAAGGAACAGGAAGCTAATTCTCTTGAAAGAGATATGAGGGCTACAAGAATCCTGAGTTTTAAAGCTCTCATCATAATCTCTCTGGAAGTCAGCTGGCATACCGAACTATGTTTCTCTAACTGCAAAAAGTTTCCAGAAGTGGTAATCCCAAAATGCACTATCCTAAGCTAATGAAGCATCAAAATGCACATAAATTCTTAATTTGACTGTCATTTATTCTCATTACATTAGCATAAATAAGGCATTATCTCATTTATCAACATACCTGCTTGTGAAGTTTGACCAAGCTTTTTTCACTTGGATAACTGTTCTATCTTTCATCAAAATCTTCATAATTGTCCATGTTCCTGCCCATTCTTTCCTGGTACTCTGAAGGACACTGGAAGGAAAAGGAAAATCAACTGAATTATGAAGAAGCGGTAGTGAGTGTTCTTCGTTATTATTTTTAAGTATTTTTTTGGACATTTCATCAAAGTTAAACGCTCCCTCTAAATATTGATTTTCCTTTTTGTAAAGGTTTTGGTAGCAGTATTTGTCCTCCACTAGTAGAAGAAAAATTCATATTTTCCTGTTCCAGAATGATCAACTTCTGTTTCTTAAGAAATACATATCTTAGTATATAGTAAGCGGATAAAACATACACTGTAAGCTGTTGTATACTGTATAAAGAACTTCAACTCAAACGTGATCAGGGAAGTCACAATACAAATTAGAGATTTTAAGTTAAGATGAAAATTAGTTACCTTTTTCAATATCGTATCTACACATTTTCCTCAAAGGGTGATTATACTTGATACTTTCATTTACTTTATGAACCTCCTGTGCATAAAAAAAAAATAAATGAATAAGTGAAAAATCCTCTTGTTTTAGTTGTAGGAAAAGAGGAGGCATTTCTTTCTTATCTGGCTTAGTTTAATATTATTAATTTAAGCAGCTTGGTAAGTATCCTGCTTAATTTTGTATTTCATCTCCTGTTTATTTCCAGAGACCACTTGGCCTGCATCAGTAATAAACAGATGCTACCTAATGGCTAGACAAGCTTTGTCAAAACTAGTTCTAACAGCTTAACAGTCATAGTGAGAACTAGATTTTTTTCTTCATCCTATAGGCAATGCAGACACAACCAGCCTTTGAATGAAATTTGTTGGAACCAGCGCAGGACAACTGCACAGGCCTTCTGGGAGCTGAGCCGGATTACAAGACATGGAACTCAATATGAGGTTAGGTCTTGCTCCGTTTATTAGCCGAAGTGAGCGTATATTTATACCTACAAGCATCTGAGGGATTTCCAGGCTAGTTATGATTGGTTGCTAGGGGGGTTGCTAGGTCCCGACCGCATAGGCTCTTCTCAGCTCTGCAAAGTTGTTTACCCGAAACGGCTAGCTACTCTTTCCCAGCTAGCTCCTCATTCCCAGCTGGCCAAGGACAATTCGCTAACACTCCCCTGTACATTATCAGCAAGGCGCAGGTGGTGCAGATCCTCAGCATAGAATTTCTCTACAGAAATTAAGTACTCATGTCCAAATTTTTACCAACTTCTTTTAAAAGACAATGCACATAAATTGTAGACATTAGGCAGATGGAACTAGAAGCACGTTTATCTAGTTCAAAAGGAGACTAGGATAGTCACACAGACCATCCTTCAACTTATGGCGGCTCAAACGCCTTTTGATGAGACAAATTCTTCCGGTCAGGCAATATTTCTCCTTTGAATTTTATGTAGGACTTAGTGTCATTAAATGGAAAACTACAATGATACTCTCAAATTAGAGATATTTAACAGTATGTTTGTGCTACTTAAGTTTTTCTGACACAAATGCCCTCCTTCCCCCCAACACCAGGAAATGCAGGTATGACTAACGGCAACCTCCACTGTTTATATTTCATAGGGAAAGCTAATTATCTACCTCCATAATATCCTCTAAATTCTCCTCTGCATCTGCTTTTTCGGTCATCAGTTTGGCAGCTTTGAAATAGGTCTTCATGAGAAGATAATCCCATTTGGCCCCATTCCAGTGAGAACGAGGAATTTCCACCAAACCATAACCCAAAAGCAACACGAGAAGAAAGAGACCCCAAGTGTTTGCTGCAGCTATCCCAATAGTCTGAAGTTGGTTCCTAAAAATACATAAACAAACAAACAACCTACACACATGGAAAGAACACATGTGAAATATCTGTGCAGGAACAAGGTACACAAATGCACAGGAACAAGACTAGTATCACATTGTTCCTGAACAAGCAGAATTATCTAATACTTTGCCACATTTAAAGCTGCTAGGATTTTTCCCATTCTTCTGAAAGAGGCATGAGGTTGTTTGCTCAGAGTACCCTCTCTGGAGGGAAACAAAAAGAAATCTGTTGCTTTAGGAAACAACATGAAGGTGGCAAACTTACTAAAACAAAGCATCCCTACAAGAAACAGCCTCTTTCAGCAGCAAAAGTTGAAAACAACTAAGCAATAAACATTAGCGTCTGCTACAGTATAAAACATGTAAGACTAATGTTACACACAGCAATGATTTTGACTTACCATAAGGCCTTTAAATTGACTCTACATTAGACAGAAATGCTACACAGGTGGTACTGGCTGGCACACACATTTTGAAAGGTGTTATTTTCAAAGCACTGAAAAGGTTTTAGCACTAGCTTTGCAAATGCATTTGTTAGGGAGGAAGAAGAAGAAAAAAGCAAACAAAAACAGACAAAAAAAAAACCACAAAAAAACCAACACACTGCAAATATAACGGGATTTCTCAAACCTGCATATCAAAACCAGAAAACCCAAAGAAAAAACAATTAATCTACAGAAGATATATCTGTGATGATACTTTTTTTTTTTTTTTTTTAAGATTTTGTGCAAGTGCAATACACCATTGTTCTTACCATTGCAAATTGAAGTTTGGGTTTACAGCCACATAAATTAAAAAAAGCTCCAAAAATCAGCAAGTAAGTACCATAATAGATTGCATTCTTGATCAATGCAGTTTTAATCTTCCCAGTAATGGAGAATCCTCCTGATCTCGCATACGATTGCATGAAAGGTAACAATCCTAGGAAGAGAGAGAAAAAACAAACAAAAAACAGCATAACTCAGCCAGACAAAAAAAATGTATCAGTGACAAGATATCAAGACAGGGCCTTTAAGTTAAGAAGTCCCAAGCTTCTAGCAAAATATGTTAGTTATCCTATATTTTTATTCTGGATACACTGGTCTGATGGCCATAAATAAATTGTAGATAAAAACATGACAGCTAGCTTTACCATAAAAAACAAACAAAACACTTAGCAAAAGCTGATCTTCCTGACTGAGCTACAAAGATGATAATTTGATTATTTGCTAATTAGAAACCATACACCTATCTAGACCAAAAGTACTCACATTATTTGTTGGAGCAAAGGGGTCGACCTTGCCTATGGCTTCAGATCCTTTAGATATATTTGAGATACTTTAGCAAAATAATGGTCATTCATAGACCTGCATTTTATACACATAGAGAGTAAAGGGGGGGGGGAACCACACACACACACCCCCAACACCCTGTAGATAAGAGTGCTGTTAGAGAGAGAGATTCTTTATATTTTATTCTTTAGTAATATAACTTTTATACTCTCATGCTCATAAGCAAAGTCAGAGATAAAAAACATGAAGTTGGAAATGGAAAAAGACAAACTTCTGAAGAGTTAGAAGCAATCTTCTGCATAAGAGGTCATACGAACAAAACAAGCTTTCATAAAGCTATGTCCGGTAAAACGAAATAATCTATAGAACAGCTCAGAAATTTCTAATTAATTTTACTGTTGTGTAAGTGTGTGTGTGGGGGGAAATCTTTTCACACCACTTCCCCATAAAAAAAAAAAAAAATGAGTGCAAACTGTCCAGTTTCTGCTCCAAAAGTGAATCAAGGTAAATAGTTTTCATTTGAAGAGGTGCAGAAGAAATATAAGGTCAATTGAATGCACTATTAAAAATCTTTCTTCAGTAAGAAGTAATAGATGCAATTAGATAGCTTTGTGGAGTAGTGATATATAATCTTAAGATCTTAAGGAGTACAGTAATGTGGGAGTCATCGAAAGGAGCAGGGGCTTAAGGTTTAGGACCAGAAGCCATTTTATTGAGCATCAGACCAAACTTATATATTCTCCGAGTATGTGAGCATACAGTGTCCACGCGCTCCCTCCCCCTGCCTTCAGCCAATTCCTTGACTCTATTGCTATCTGGGTCCAATCCTGCTAACGGACAACAGGTAACCAACCAGAGATTGGTGTGTCCAGCCTGTGTTTTAGGTTTCTCTATCTGCTAATCTGTTATTCCTAACTTTCACAGTTTCTCACTCCTAACTTTCACCGTTCCCACAGTTTCTCACAGTTTCTCAGTTTCCCACGCAGTAAGACTGTTAAGATGTTATAAAGGTATCTTGGTCTTTGTTACATTCCTTTGCTTTACTTACCATGTTAAAAACTGATGTCCAATATACAACACACCAGAAAATTGGCATAATTCCAATCAGAATGTAACTCCATGGTTTGAAACATTTTTTGCTTGCTGTAGTAATATAAGATAGCTTAATGTTAGTTTACACAAACTTATAGATTTTTTTCTATAAATTCCCCCATCCAGAAAAGACTTTGAATATGGCTAATGCATAATACACACCAAGTCAGTAGTCAAAAAATCACAAATACATCTAAGAGAATAAACTGAATCACCATTAAAAATATTTACCATTCTTGAAAGTTTGAAAAGAACTGTTATGCATAAATGCTGAGCAATAGACACAGATGCATTTTCCTTCACCTTCTTTTCCCTTACAAAATACTTATTTAAAAACAGTCTAAGGAAGATGATACACAGCTCGTACCTTGGAGCAAGTGTAACGTAGGAGTCGTTATTTTCTGGAGGGCTGGAGTTAACAGCAAGTTTGCAGCGATTATACATAGTCTATAATACACATAATTTTACATTAATGACTAGAACAAGGCACAGTAATTATTTAAAAAGTTGCTTTTTAGAAGACACTTCTTGCATTCCACTTTTACACTTGAGAGCAATTAAACTAGCAAAAAGTCAGCTTTCAAATAAACATACAATCTACAGGGCCAGTAATGGGAAAACTGAAAGTCTTTTTACATTGTTCAAATTAAAAATACATAAATAAATGAATAATGATTTTTTAAAGCAAGCTTTAGATTACCTGATGAGAGCATCAACAAAAAATATGAGTCAGTTGTAAACAGAGAAATTGTCAAACTAAAAGCAATAATAGTATTTAGTTTAATGGCATACATTTGAAAATTCTATTTTGTTTAGAATTTCTATTTTAAGGTATAATTGTCTTCCGAAATTGTGAGTTAAGAGGTATCACCTACATATTTATTCAATTAAATAGACAATCTTAGAAGTTTCTCACCGTGCTAACATCCAGAGGCAGTATAAACACAATAAGGAAGCAGAGGTACCAGGCCAAGAAGGTTGCTATGATCACCAGCCTATGCTGTTTCTTAAAGTCTCCATATTGATGAAGTAGGAATAAAGCCAGGAAAAAGACAAATACTATCTCAAGGCCCAAAGCTGTACCACTCATTATTGAATGCTCACTCCAGCCATGCAGCGCAGCTCAGTTAAGAAGGTGAATTTGAACTGCAAGAGAAGATGACATTTCACTACATTAAAACCTCTAGAAGACACTCGCAGAAAACAGAGTTGGGTAACAGAAGTTTCCTGAAAACACTAAAGGCCTTTTCTGGTTCACTTGTAAAGAACTCTGATCAGATGAAACATGAGATTTTCAGTAAGGTGTCTTTTCAATTTTGTCATTTTAGCAACATACTATGACAACTCTTCTTACTCCTCTTGATATATAACAGATCCAGAAGTCAAATCTCTGTCACTGACTAAAATTGTAATAATTAAGACTAGTATAAATTTAAAAACAAACAAACAAACAAACAACACAACCACACACTTCACTGTTTTATTCTAGGAGAGATCAATTATTTTGAAAAGGAGAGATGAAAGGTTTAAGATCAAATTTGTTTCCAGAAAGTTAGTGAGAAAATTTTAAAATAGACAGTTTCTCAATTGTGCATTTAAAACCTCTACTCACAATTAAGAGCATAAGAATAGGGTATGTCAGGCTAGTGGTGATCTATCTCTTCTAGGTTTGAAAATTCATGTAATAAGAGGCAGTACGTTAATTCATCTTCCTACCCCACTTCTGCTCTTCAGAGAAACAGAGGTCTCTGTTCAGCATTTGTTATTAGTACTGTTGGGATATATTTTTGCTTTGTTCATTCTCTGAATTTATTGACACTGTGTTCCAGGCAAACAGGGCTGTTAGGAATGCCTACAGTTTCAAACAGGCCTGCTGTTAGTTAGGCAAAGGCAGCACAAAACCCAGTTTACACAGGAATCAGGCAGGACCAAATTAGAGGCTAAATCCAATTGCCACAGAAGTCAAGGAGGCTGCTTCTGTTGCCAAACAACTGATTTGACCCTGAAAACACTGGCAGACAGCATAAAGATCCAACCACTTGTTGGCTTCTTTGTTTCTGACACAGATTGCCCAGCACACATGACCAGTCTGCAATCGCTGCTGTACCTCTCGGTCATGGAATGTTCCTGCAAAAATAAGCCACTTATGGCAGATCTGCACTGCTTTCCTCTAAAAAGGAAACAAAGTTACTCACAATATTTAATCATAACAACAACAAAAAAGTAAATGTATGTGAATTATTATCTATAATATATTTCTAGAAAATTAACTGCTAAAGGTTTTTTATTCTAAAGAATTTCCAAAACACCAAATATGCCAAGTCTATAAGCCTGGTAAGGCAACTAAGCGCACAAAATTGATCCATATCATGCTGCAAGGATCATTCCTTAAGATAAAATGGTTAATAGCTGGTATGCAGCTAAAAATGCTGGGACAGGTGAAGAATTAGTACCTTTTACTTCTAGGAAATGGTAGTTACTGATGGCAGTAAGTAAAAATAACCAAAAAAGCATTCACAAACTTAGCATGACCTATTAGAGAAGATTTCACCAATTTGTTATATTTTTATTTATAATGTTTCTGATGTTTTAAAATACACACAATTTTATCCTATCACTTCATATACTTTTTGCCCACACAATTTGTTTATTTCTCTATTTTAGACAGGCTGGATTGCCCATTTAGGTTGCCATTTTAGCTGGTTTGATGCAACTGCAATAAGTTTTTGCTATGGCTTCCCCGCTTGCATTTTCAATGCATTCACTTTTAACTAGAAATTCAGTTTTAAAATAAATGCTGCCACCAGTGATTCCCTCAATTTATTTTAAATCCCTTTAAAATTTGTTGAAATAAATCATTTCATTTACTAATCTCTCAGGATAGTGTGTAGCAGACGTATGCATGAGACATCTAAGCAGTGAAAATTGCCTTATTTCTAGTTAAGAAATTACAGGTTTGCAACACTGGCATGTCCTAGAGGACATGCTAGACAATAATTCTGTGATATATCCCTGAAGATTTGTTATTTGCTACTTTCACATTTAATTCCCAAACAGTTAAAGCAGTTTGGCAGTTCTACAACAGCTTTTACATTGCATTTCATTTTTGAAAAGAATAAGGTGCTTGTGTAAAGAAAGGACCCACTGAGGTGGACTCCAACACCACTTTAACCATAAATCTCACGTTAAACTGTAATACTGTAACATTGTTTTCAAATTTTGCATGAAAGTGACTTATTAGCACACTGTTCATTTTGGAAACAAATATAATTACTACTTGAATCTTTCTCAATTGGTCCAAGATCTCATTTTCTGCAGCTTTCTCACTACTCTCCCTGACACTCTTCCCCAGCTTCTACACCTGTCTGGAAACCACATAATATTCCACCTATGGCCTGAGAAGCACCGAAATGAGGGTAAAAATTGCTTCACACATCTTACTGAAATGTACAAAGAAAAGTATAACCTCACTACATCCCCAAATTCTTCATCCTTAACAACCACAACATGGTTTTCCACCATGTATTTGGTAGTTGATAACTCCTGCTTCAGCATCATCTGTCACAGAACTCCCCTGACTTCTATCCTCTCCCCTGCCACATGCTTCATCTCTGAATCAAGGCACCCTGATTTCAACTAAAACACTCAAATATGCCTGTAATCCCCCCGAGCTTTGTGCCCTCTTTAGTTTTAATAACTACATAACTTCACTATGGAAGCTTTGAAAATATGGCAGAGCAGCTGACCTTATTCATGTAGCTTTGCCTTGCCATGTACAAATAGGTCCCAAACTTCCCTAGTTTGGCTACAGAAACATCATGAGAAAGAATCAAGTGATTCTTCTCATATATAATCCACCTGCTAGTCTATTAAGAAAAGAGGCTAGGTTACTTTTATAATTTGTCTTTGACAAACCCATGTTGGCTTTACTCCTCTATTACAGTCTCTATTACAAATTGGCTGTGTTCTAAGATTTTTTTTTCAGGAACTTAAAATGAAGCTTTTCGTTCTCTTGTTCTCCCTTCTGTTCTTTAAATATTAAAGACAGCCAGCACATTTCTGTTTTTCTACTTTTGGTACCTCAGACTAACTACTTCAGTCTTTGCTGTTCTTCTTAATCTAGTGCAATGCAGATCAGGTCAGACATATTTGAAAAAGTTACATTTCTAGAAATCTTGGATATTTTCAGCTAAGCTACTTTGGAAGAGTCAAATGACTAGAGGTGAATGACTGCCATATCCTATATTTGAAACTTTCAACATCGTAATTACATAAAAGAAGAAAAAGAAACCTTTCACAAAGGAAGTTACCAAGTTATGAGCGAGATACCAAAGATAGCAACAGACAAAACTGAGAGAAACATCTGCGAGACAGCACCTACCCCCTGAGGATGAACCCACATCTCTGCAACGACTATAAACTGAGAACTGCTACCCCAGCAAAACACCCATGCGCAGCTCAGTAGTGACCTTTGCCTTCCTGCCAGGTGACAAATCTAGTTGCTAATCAGTTTCTTCCAGTACATCTACCTTGGAAAACAAAAAATAAGGTCTGCCACAACAGCCCTGAGAGGTTTCTGAAACCCCATGCTGAAGAACCCCTTTTACAGACGTGCTTAATTAAACCTTTTGGACTAATGAAACCACTCTCTGTTAACAATCCTTAACACTCCTACCAACAAACAACGGGCTAACTTAACTTCCCTTGGTTTGTCACATGTTAGAAATCTTAAAAAAAAAGAAAACAAACATTAAAAATAATCCCTCCAGCCATCTTCATATCCAAGTCTTCTGATGTATGTGCATTTTTTGCTTTATTATGCAATATCCATTGCAGTTTGGGAAAATAATAAGTATTTATAAGCAGACAAAAAACGAAGAGGTTCTGTATCTTAACTCAAAAAGAAAACTACCTGAAGAAAGAATCCAGCCTCAGGCTACCCAAGAAGACTGTCCACAGCAGCTACCCAGATGCACTAGCTGGCAACAACTAACACCTTTGAGATGAATCAAGAAAACATCTGTACGGCATCTAAGAAACACGAAGCCTGCTACACGCAGATATTCCATTAGCATCCATAACCTCAACTATCCTGAAACAAAGCAAAGCCTTAAATGGAATAAATATGTAATTGCAGGCATATAAATATTTAGGGAAACTACAGGCTTTGTATCTGTTAATGACAATAAAAAAAATACAATCTCATACAGCACTGATTGCATGCAAAATAGGAGCATTCTGATCTGGTGAGAAACTGGGTTCTCCTAGGGATCAGTAAATAAGAGGTAGATAAGGATGTTCAAACACAAGCAAGGAATCCACAGTACAAACACACGGTAAGGTCACTTCCTTTACTTGGCACCACCTGCCCTCAGATGGGAGATACTAAGTACCACAGACACTGATGCTTTCAGAGAGGAGAGTACTATGGAAACAACAGATTGAAGAAAGCAACCTATCATCTGGAAAAGTGAAACAGAGAATACAAAAGCTGGTCTAGTTGCCATAAAAACTTGAAAAAAAAACCCAACCACACACAACAAACTGCTATTTGAGCAGCCTGAGGTTAATGCACCCACAAAGAGCAGGTGGGCAATAAGAAACGTAAGGTGGCCAATCACAGGATCAGAAGTCTAACAGTGCAGCAAGACAAACCTAGGTGATTTGGTAATTTAGAATTTTAAAACACATAATTGTACTTTTTTTCCTTTCACCAAATATTTTGCATTCACTTTCCCATGGTGAGAAAGAAGAGTGAATATTAAAGAGTAAGAGATGAAGGAATTCTATGATTAAAAAGGGATGCAGAATAGCAGGTTAAATGTAGCCAGTTTATTTTTTTAATTAAAAAAAAAAAAACTATCATTTGATTATCCCTTTAAGTAGCCTTTAAAGAACCACTCCATTATATTAGTTAAAACTGAAAATGATTAACGCTAAATGCTCCACAAAAATTAATGCCAGCTGAGTCACATCAGTGACTATATCCAACTTAATAACCACATGTGTTTTGCCAGGCTTTCTATGGCTGTCTCCAGATCCATAGGCACATCTCTCCATTACTACAGCACAAACAAGGGGCAGCGTTTAGGTGTGCTCAGAATTAGTTTTCCATCCCCACCAGTTTCCAAACATGCAATTTAGATGTTACGGGTGAGGAATCACATTACTGGAAACAGGACTAGGATAAATACCCTGAAGCCTTGTGTGAAAACAGCACATGCGTTTTAGACAGGAGTGGCTGCTGATGTGACGAGAAAATACAGATGGAGCCCCTCTATGTTCCTAAATCCCACCTGTGCACACGAAGGCGCTCCCAGAGGGCAGGAAACGCTGTAAAACCCTGTAAAAGAAGAGCCACCATCACCGTGACTCTGTCGAACCAGACACTGCCGTAGGGTGAAGCTGCTACAGCAGACGGCTTCATACTCACCCACCAAACAGAACGTGCTCTTAACTCTGCGTAGATCAAGAAAACAAATAAACAAAACACTGGCCTCTGTGTCTGAAATGTACACGCCGAGGGTCCGCGGAAGAAGGGGAAACCCGGGGGCTAAAGGCTGCCCCCACGGCAGCCCCAACTCGTCGCAGACACCCCCAGCCCGCCCTGCTCGGGGTAGCTCGGGCCGCCCTAGGGCGTCTGGAGGCTGCGCTCTGCCGCGCCGCGCCGCCCCCCATGCTGCGCTCGGCCCGGCCATGACTCGGCGCTGCCGTCCAAGCCTCGCCTCACCTGTCACAAAGACGGTAGCGCAGCTCAGCAACAGGTGCCCGACCGCATCCCGCCACCCTCCATCCTCCCGCCGCTCAGCAGGCGGCAGCACCACTAGCAGCCCCACCTCGTCCCGTGCACATCGCCATTGCCCGCACACCGCCCTCCGCGTCATCACCACCCGCGGCCGCGCAAGGGCGCGGCGCGGGAGGCGGGCGGACGGCGAACTACACTTCCTGAGAGGTCTCGCAGGGGGTGCCGCGCCGACTTCTGGGCGGCCCGGCGGGATCCCGCACGCTCGGTGAGGTGGGAGTTGCAGTGAGGTGTGAAGCGGGGAGTGATGATGCGTGGGGTCCCGCCTCCGAGCATAGACTTCCCCGCGCCTTCCCCCGCCGCCCTGCAGGGGTGCGGGGGGTTGAGGGAGACAGAGCAGCGATCTCTGGAGCGGGGAGTGCTGGAGTGCATGGTGCCCGCGGGAGCGCGCGTGGTGGCCGGGGGAGCGGGGGAGGTCCCCACCGAGACAGGGGGATCGAGAATCCTGGCGGGGCTGCGCGGGCCGTGAGGTGCAGGGGATGCAGCTTCCCAGCGCCCATCACTGTCGTGTCGTATACCCCCCGGTTATTCCATCCCTTTAACTCCCATGTGTTTTGTTAGTGGGGGGGGGGAGGGCAGGACCCCCCCCCCCCTTTCCCGGCCCAGTGCTTGTTCGTGCTCCCAACACCCACCAATCTGTCAGAGCAAATTGCCTCTTCTAACTACTCCCCTTCTTAACTAATAAATATGTAATTAACATGCAGTTAACATGCAGTTATTCCCAAGTTATTTTCCTGCCATTTCTCGCTGCTACTGGGAGCCATTGCAGCATGAGGAGGGTTTCTGCAGCCTTCTGGCCTTGGTGTTGGTGTGGCTGGGAACTTCTGTTAGTCTTTATTTATTTATTTATTCATTATTCTTGCTCTGTGTTTCCCCAGAAAGCACCTCCAGGAAATCCCATCCTCTAGCAGCAATGTTTGCACCAGCTTCACGTGGGACTGGGACTCCAGCAAGATGTCGGAGCTGCTCTCGGGTACGGGGTTGTCCATGCTCAAGAAGGACAAGCTGGGCAACAAGAACACGGCGTAGGAGTTGCTGCTCTCACCCTGCCCTCCGCACAAGCACCAGAAGGTCAAGGAGAAGGAGAGGGACTTTGTGATTGTGCGCCGGCCCCGGCTGCTCCGCGAGGCAGAGCCAGGTAGGGCCGTGCCGGCCACGTAGCTTTTGGCCTGCGAGAATCAGGGATGATTCCCGGGGGAGAGTGGTCATCATGCATGTTCTGTTTGTGCTCCCCAGTTCTGAACTGTGTGAAATCTCACCTTGGACTCTCTTATGGGCGCCTTGTGTGTGGATAGGATGGGCACTTTAGGGAAAGAAGACACAAGAAGCCCAAATTTCTGAAGCTGTCTTTTTGACTTGCCTTTCCCTCCTGCATGCAGGAGTCTAAAAGCCTTGGAGAGAATTACAGAGGAAGCAATTGAGCTACTCTTGCTTCCCAAATGAGTATGTGAATGAAGACTGTAGTTTTTCAGAAAAAAAATGTTTTTCTATAGCTTCAGGACATATATGCACCAAGTCAATGCTATGGAAGTTCTGCTTTTGCCTGTTACACCTACGCAAAAATGGTCATAATGTCTTCCTGTAATGAAAACATGAAAGGGGACTGAGCAGTGGTTGGGTGTATGTATAGCCTAGGGACGATATAGCAGTGCTTACTGAGCATATAACCACAAAGCCAAAAAGGCATCTGATCAGCAGGCCAAAATGAGCCAGCTCTAACTAAAACATGTTCGTTCTTTCTTTCCTTCAAGGTGTTTCTTGGGATGCGCTTCCAGATGAGTTGCTATTGGCAATCTTTGCATATTTGCCCCTAAAGGACCTGCTAAAAGTTTCCCTGATTTGCAAGAGATGGTATCGTCTCTTGTAAGTATTGCTTGGTGCTAAGGAAAGCTTTGCTTCCAGAGATTGTTAAGTGGTCTAGTTCTTGACTTGTGCTTTCATGTGTAATTCAGTTGATACTGCATGTGGCTTATATGTATGCATTTTAAGAGATGACTCAAGTATTTTAGCATTAATACATTTTCTTGAATGGGTTTAATGTGCTTTCCCTCAGTCTTTGTGTCATTGAAGGCTTTCTGTTGTGCTTGTAGTTCTGCCTCAGTTATTCTCACTAACCTGTACAATTCTGTGCCCTAGGTATGATGAATCCCTCTGGCAGACTCTGGATCTGGCTGGCAGGAATCTGCTGCCAGCAGTCATCAGGCAGTTGCTGCCTGCAGGTGTTACTGTTTTCCGCTGCCCGAGATCCTGTATTGGGAATCCACTGTTTAAAAACATCAAGTAAAGTTTTCTCCGTGTTCTGGATCCTGAAGTCGTTAATCTCATATAGTCTTCACTGCTTTCTGTGTGTTTTTGGTTAAAATCCAAATGGTAGTATTTGTGACGTCTCTGTAGCGTGGTAGGGCTGATCACTGTTTAGGCATGTGTTGTAATAAGAGGATTTGTGTTCATCAGTCAGTTATTTAAAAGCAAGTTAATGTAGTTTTTGAAAGCATAATATGAGGATCATAACCCACTTGAAATTCATTTCTTTATTTTAGAAGCAAGAATTGCCAGACACTTTTATAGGTGATGTTTAATGAAATGGTTTAAGTCCAGCAGGATAGACTTGCAGCTCTTGTGATGAATCTTACATTTATTCACCTTGAAGTTAAGAGTTCGGCAGCTTTGGTTAGTAGCTTAGTAGTAGATCCAGTGGGCTTGGTTTAAGTAGCAATATTTATTTAAGGTACAAATGCACAATTATTTTCTGCAGGCTTTGTGCACATTTGTCTTAGTAGAGATATTTATATTGTTTGGAATTTGGGGGTTGGTTTTTAATTTATTTCTAGTAATCCACCTTTCTCCTTTTTAGACCACTCAGGGTTCAACATATGGATCTGTCGAACTGCACAGTATCTGTTGCAGATCTGCAGAGTATCCTCTGTTGATGCGAGAAGCTGCAGAACCTGAGCCTGGAATGGCTAGTTCTTTCTGATGACATCATCAAGTGAGTGGCATATCAGAAATGCTCAATAAATACTTTGTTTGGTGCCACTCTTTTGTGCAGGCTGTGTGAAATTACGCAGTTGTGCACTGTGGGAGTCTTTTACCATGCCTGTTTTTTGGCAAGTACCAGAATTAGCTGTTACTAACTTTTATTTTCCCATTTCTGCACTCCCAGAGTGCACGTGCCCCTTTCTATTTGAAGAGGTCCTAGAAACTGCTCCACCTGGTGCTCTGTGTGCTCTGCACCATTTCTCACTTATAGAGAGATGACTTGAGAAATGGGGACTTGAGAAACGCAGTCTTTTTTAGAGGTATAGGCACTTCTGATAAGGCATGGGGTTTGTTCATTGGCTTACAACAGCAGAAGGTGAGAAGAAATTATGTTTCTTTTTACACTTAGCAGTTTATAAATATGGAAACTTACCAGGGTCATCAGTTAAATGGGCAGGTATTCCTTTCCAAGCTGTGCTGTGAGCCAAAATCCTTACCGACTCGAAGGTTGATCAGATTAATAAGGATAAGTGTTGCATGTTTAACAATTCTGAGCCTGGAATTTCAGCTCTTAACATCTGAGCAATGCAAGTGATGTTTCAACGCTTACATTTCACCTGACTTTTCTTTTTTCTTCCCTACAGGAGCATTGCTCAGAATCCCAGTTTGATACGACTAAATTTCTGTGGGTGCTCAGGGCAGAAGCCCTGGAGTTGATGTTGAGCAGCTGTACTGAGTAAGACAAAAACAGTTTTTGCTATTCCTGCTTACTGCTGTTCCAGAGAGAAATGTTCTTCTCTATTCTTTTTTCTTTTTCCTATTTTTTTTTTTGTTGCTTGGGCTCCCCCGTTGTGCTTGTCTCTTAGTATCTCTCTTTGGAACCTGTTTGTATTCCCAAACGCCTAACAGTTTGTTTTCACCAAGCTACTTTCTTCTTTAACAGCAAAAATAAAGTCCTGTTGGCAGATAAAAGGCACCTTTGATTATGTTCCAAATTTGATTTTTCTTAATGAAAGTAATATGTCATCCTTGCAAAGTGAGTGTTTTGCAGCTCTAAAGTGGAGTCTGAGATCTCCCTTTATATGCAGAGTACAGTTTGGATGACAGAAAACATTGTGTCATTCCATCCATGTTAAAATAATCCTTCAATAGTGACCTTCTGCTTTATGAAGTGCAGTGTTCAGCTCCAGTGATTAAAACATCTGCTGACAGGAAGTCATTGAATTGAGCCCTAACAGATCTGGGATTTCTATTTTGGCCTTTCTGCTGACTTCCTGGGGGTTGCTAGACAAACTACTTAATCATTGCTTCTGCAAAAACATGTTTTTAATCAAACTGCTGCAAGTTTGTGGGGAGACAAAGTCTTAATCTCTCTCTGCCTTGCCTCACGGGCAGATAATGCTTTCTATTGCTTGGTCTGATTACTTGGATCATAAGCTCTTTAGGGAATGGCTGTCTCTGTACAGTGCATAACGCTCAGAAAAACTGAGCTGGGCTAGTAATGCTGGTGGCAATGTGGGCCCATTTCATTACCAACAGAACAGAAACCGTGCAGTGTGTGTATGGATTGGCTTCACCAGTGTGTGTCCTCCTGGGATGTTCTGTGCTTTAATAACCTCAGTGCTTTAATAATTTGTTTTTGTGTGTGTGTGTGTGTGTGTGTGTGTTTATATAGAGATTGCCCGCTAGAGGCTCTGCTTTGTATTGTTTGCTGTGTCTGTGTCCTCTGGTTACACTGATCAGTGCCTGCGCATATACAAAAACCCAAGGGTGAAAAATAAAACTTTGTTCCTGTCCCTGAATAGTGATAATCTATAGGTATGAAGCATATGAAGAGAGTTAGGGTCGCAACATGGCCAATACTTACATAAAACTGTAAAATATGTCACCTGCCACACACTAATCATGGCTAACCAGTGGTCGTCTTCCCCCCCTTTTTTTTTTCTCCTCTCTAAATGTGAATGATTATTCAGTAGTAAGAGTCAAGTCACCAACCAAGAAACAAGACTAAAGACAGTATCTCCTTCTGGCAGCCTCCTGAGATAACTATTTCACATCCTAAAATCGCGTGGAATTATCCAGGTTGGAAAGGGGCCTTGGGAGGCCCCTTCCACCCACTGCTCAGAGCAAGTTCTGAATTCAGCACCAACCAGGTTGCTTTCTCTGATCAGGTCGTGAAACTCTCCAAGGACAGAGATTCCACAGCCTTTATGTGCAACCTGCTCCAAAGCCTAATTATTCTAAGAGTGAAATATGTACTTATTAATAGCAGCTTGGTAGTAGCTACATTACAGTTTGAGTTCTGATATTTATCTAATTCAATGATACTTTTAATGCAAAAACTTCTATTTCCATTCGTGCTTCCCTCTGTTAATTTTTGTATAAATTGAAGGAGCTGAACTTGTCCTGGTGCAACTTCACAGCTGCCTACGTCAAAGCAGCAGTCACTCATGTTATTTCAAAAGTAACCCAATTAAACTTAAGTGGCTACAGACAGAATCTGCAGATATCAGGTAAAGAGCAGCATTTATCTTATTATGGGGGAAAAGATATATTGTTTTAAGTATCAGCTGATTTATTGAGCTAAATGGCAAAACAGCCTTTTTTTATTTTCTTCTGGTTGACATCTGCTATGTGTAATAGAAATATAATGCAGTAAGAGTGATCTTTTGCTTGTGATATTCTTGCTATCGCAGAATCTTACTCCTCTGCCATGAGGCAGATAATTTATGAATTTAAGAATGGGTAGGTGAAAGCTTGTTTGTTCTTCAGTTGGAAGTGTAGCCCTTGCTTATAAAGCAAGTCCTGCAAGCAGGATCCATTGGCTCAATGTTCCACTCTGGACTGTGTATCAGTCCTCTGGATTGGAGATGGAAATTTCTGTGATCTGTAGAGCCATAAAAATCTCCTGTGGGAAGCAGAGGCCAGACCTTGGGAAAGAAGATGTTTGCCTGCCTAGGCTGAGCGATAAGGAGCACGGATGCAGCTGCTCAGCCCGGTTCACAGGCAACTCCCCCCAGAAATCTGTTGAAGCCGGCCGCTTGGCCGGGCTTGTAGCCAACTTAACCGCAGACGTCCTCCAAACTAGCTTTGGAGGCCAAACACCTGGAAATGAGGAAGAAGAGGAGGAAGGCAGGACCCTCGAATTGAGGGCTGGGACCCCTGACTGGCATGCGTGCCTGCGCACCCAGAGGGGAGAGTTGCACAACTAGAGGCGGAGTTTGTCCACCCCCCGGCCTGCCTCCTGGGTCGTACTGACCCTACGTGCCAGGATGCACCGAGCACAGAGAGGACAGTGTGGAGAGAGCCGGGGGAGGAGAAACTCCTCACTCTGAGGCCTGCGCTGTCTCCGCGGGAGCCAGTCAGCAACACTCTCTCTCTCTCTGATCTGCCAGCTCGAGAGGATGTTCGGGTCCAGTATCCCACTGGCAGGTATCACCTCGTGAGTAGTTATCCATACTTTGCTGCTTTCATGTGCTTTCACCTGAATAAATGCTCAATGCAGTCACCTTGTTCTGGCTGATTAGTGCCGAATCTCGAGCCCATCCAGAACAGCCTTACAGGTTAGAAGTGTCAATTTTCACTGAAGTTTTAAGTAAGAATTCAGATACGTTTCTTTTACACCAGGTGCAAAACAGCTTAAATATCAGGTTTCTAAGATTTCCTCATCCCAAGGATGGAGAAGGATCTCAAGCTTCTTTCAAATGTTCTTGCATCCAAAAGTTAACTTCCAACTTAATGCAGCAATGTGACATGCTGTCTATCTCCAGGAGCTCCCTCTCTGGATCCAGAACTGTTTCCACAGAAGACACGTTAGGGTCCTTCACTCTTCCAATAGGACAGTGCACAGTGCATCCTCCGTATCAATCATAATTGAAGCTATTGCCCCATCGTTAAACTCAAAAGATGTTCCTCCATCTACAACCATACATGCATCCCAACAGCGGGAACGGACACAGACTCTGGTGGCGGGGGGGGGGAGAGGAAAAGAAAAAAACTTCTCAGTAAATAGTGCAAGTCTTGAGCTACTTCATACAAGCTCTTACTCTAATACATGGGCTACTTCTCAGGTATTTCTTTGGATGGGTGGGTGAACCCTCAGTCACTCAGGATCCCCAAGCACCAACACTATTTGCTCAGCAAACTTACACACACAAGAATTCAAGAGGCTATTAAGTACGAGCAGCCTCTAGCATTATCAGTGCTTTGCAGTGTTACAGCAAAGTCTAGAGCAGACTGAGGACCTTGTCAAAGGAAGAATCACACCTGCCCACGGAGAGGGAGGATGGCCCATGCAACAGCACTCAATACTGAAAGCTGTAGGTTAGCTCTCCTGAGGAAAGGGGACAATCCCATTTAATACCTATTTGCCTAACAGATCTTTTACAGAAAAATATTTTACATTAATTGAGCACAGTTCTAATGTATAATTTTAAACTATAACTTTTTCACAAATCAATAACAATATTAAGTATGACGATAGTCACCACGGAGGCACCGATCTGTAGACCTGACCCCTTATCCAGAGAGGTCTGCTGCTTACCAGGGGCCCAAATAAAGGATGTTACAGAGAGGCTCCCAAGGCTTGTCCAGGAGTCTGACTATTACCCCCCTGGTACTGTTACACGTGGGCACAAATGATGCCATGGGGAAACTGAGGGATATCAAGCGAGACTTCAGAGCCCTAGGGATGGCAGTCAAAGGTATAGGAGCCCAGGTAGTGTTCTCCTCTATCCTACCAATGAGGGGAATGGATTCAAGGAGGAGAAGGCAGATATGGCAGATTAACAACTGGCTGCGCCACTGAGCTTGGCAACAGGGTTTTGGCTCCTATGACCATGGGACTCTCTTTGATGACCACCAGCTAGTGGGGAATGATGGGATCCATCTCAGCAAGAGGGGCACATGTCTCTTTGCCAAAAGGCTGGCCAACCTGGTTAGGAGGGCTTTAAACTAGACGAGAAGGGGGAAGGGGAGTGTCACACAGACACGGCAAACAGTACCACGCAGCCAAGGTCAGATGGCGTCCAGCGGGAGTATGCTAGTGGGGAAGTGAGGATAGGAAATGATCACAGAGGGTCCTCTTTCACCCCTCCTGGGAAACCTGCAGGCTCGATTACTTCCCTGAAATGCCTGTACACCAACGCGCGAAGCATCGGGAATAAGCAGGATGAACTAGAGATCTATGTGCGGTCCCAGCATCATGATCTCATTGGAATCACAGAGACATGGTGGGACAGCTCACACGACTGGAGCGCTGCCATGAAAGGCTATGTGCTCTTTAGGAAGGACAGGCTGGGAAGGCGAGGTGGTGGAGTTGCTCTTTATGTGAGAGCAACTGGAATGCATGGAGCTCAACCTGGGAGTGGAAGATGAGCGAGTTGGGAGGTTGTGGGTAAGGGTTAGAGGGCAGGCTAATGTGGGAGACACTGTGGTGGGTGTCTGCTACAGGCCACCTGACCAGGACGAGGAGGTTGATGAGGCCTTCTATAGGCAGCTGGATATTGCCTCACAGTCACAGGCCCTGGTTCTCATGGGGGACTTCAACTACCCCGACATCAACTGGAAGGACAACACAGCCAGGCACAAGCAGTCCTGGAGGTTCCTGCAGAGTGTCGACGATAACTTTTTGGCACAGGTTGTGGAGGAGCCGACGAGGAGAGGTGGGCTACTGGACCTCGTGCTATCAAATAGGGAGGGACTTGTAGGACATGTGAAGGTGGGGGGGGTAGCCTCGGCTGCAGTGACCATGAATTGGTGGAGTTCAGGATCCAATGAGGAGGTGGCAGGGCTGTAAGTAGCCTTACAACCATGGACTTCAGGAGGGCCAACTTTAGCCTCTTCAGGGACCTCCTCGGAAGAATCCCATGGGCTAGAGCTCTAGAAGGCAGGGGGGCCCAAGAGAGCTGGTTAGTTTTCAAGCAGCACTTCCTCCATGCCCAGCAACAGTGCATCCCTGTGTGTAAGAAGTCAGGCAGAGGGGGCAGGAGACCTGCGTGGATGAGCAGGGAGCTTGTGGCAATGCTCAAGCAGAAGAAGGCGCCATACAGAATGTGGAAAAAAAGGAGAGCCTCCTTGGGAGAAATACAGGAACGTAGTCAGGGAATGCAGAGTTGGGACAAGGAAATCTAAGGCGCGTTTGGAATGCAATCTGGCAAGGGACGTTAAAAATAACAAGAAAAACTTCTTCAAATATATGAACAGCAAAAGGAAGATCAGGGAAAACGTGGGTCCGCTGGTGAACGGGATGGGAACCCTGGTTACGAAGAACACAGAAAAAGCAGAGTTGCTCAATGCCTTCTTTGCTTCGGTGTTTACCAAGGGCAGCCCTTTAGAGTCCCAGGCCCTAGGGACAAGAGAAGAAGCCTGGAGAGAGGAAGACTTGCCCTGGGTAGAGGAAGATTGGGTCAGAGAGCACCTAAGGAAACTCGATACCCACAAATCCATAGGCCCTGATGGGATGCACCCCAGAGTGCTGTGGGAGCTGGAAGATGTCATGGCTAAGCCACTCTCCATCATCTTAGAAAGATCCTGGAGAACGGGGGAGGTGCCGGAAGACTGGAAGAAGGCCAATGTCACGACAGTCTTCAAAAAAGGCAAGGAGGAGGACCCAGGAAACTACAGGCCAGTGAGCCTCACCTCCGTCCCCGGAAAAGTGATGGAATGGCTCATACTGTCCATTGTCTCCAGGCACATGGAGGACAAGAAGGTCCTCAAGAGTAGTCAGCATGGATTCACCAAGGGGGAAATCATGCTTGACTAACCTGATAGCCTTCTATGATGGAATAACCATCTGGATAGATGAGGTGAGAGGGGTGGATGTCGTCTATCTCGACTTCACCAAAGCTTCTGACACCATCCCTCACAACATCCTCCTGGGCAAGCTCCGGAAGTGTGGGATAGGTGCGTGCACAGTGAGGTGGATTAGGAACTGGCTGGATGGCAGAGCTCAGAGGGTGGTGATCAGCAGTGCAGAGTCTAGTTGGAGGCCTGTAGCTAGCGGTGTCCCCTAGGGGTCAGTCCTCAGTCCAGTCCTGTTCAATTTATTCATCAATGACCTGGATGAAGGCACAGAGTGCTCCCTCAGCAAGTTTGCTGATGATACCAAACTGGGAGGAGTAGCTGATACCCCAGAGGGCTGCGCTGCCATCCAGAGGGACCTGGACAGACTGGACAGCTGGGCGGGGAAAAACCTCATGCAATTCAACAAGGCCAAGTGCAAGGTCCTGCACCTGGGGAGGAATAACCCCAGACACCAGTACAGGCTGGGGACCGACCTTCTGGAGAGCAGCTCTGCAGAGAAAGACCTGGGTGTCATGGTGGATGATAAGTTGACCATGAGGCAGCAGTGTGCCCTCGTGGCCAAGAAGGCCAATGGGATCCTGGGGTGCATTAAGAAGAGTGTCTCCAGCAGGTCAAGGGAGAGGATCCTGCCCCTCTACTCAGCCCTGGTGAGGCCGCATCTGGAGTATTGTGTCCAGTTCTGGGCTCCACAGTACAAGAGGGATGTGGAGCTGCTAGAGAGAGTCCAGCACAGGGCTACAAGGATGATCAGGGGCCTGGAACATCTGCCCTGTGAGGAGAGACTGAGGGAGCTGGGCCTGTTCAGCCTGGAGAAGAGAAGGCTGAGAGGGGACCTGAGCAGTGTCTATAAGTATCTCAAGGGAGGGAGTGAGGAGGATGGTGCTGGCCTCTTTTCACTGGCAGCCACCGACAGAACTAGAGGTAATGGCCACAAACTGAAGCACCAAAAGTTCCACAGGAACTTAAGGAATTTTTTTTTTTAACAGTGAGGGTGACAGAACACTGGAACAGGCTGCCCAGAGAGGTTGTAGAGTCTCCTTCTCTGGAGATCTTCCAAACCCGCTTGGACACAGTCCTGTGCCACGTGCTCTAGGTGACCCTGTGTGTGCAGGGGGGTTGGACTAGATGACCTCTAGAGGTCCCTTCCAACCTTAAGTATTCTATGATTCTATGCTAAGTTTCAACCATCAACACTAGAGATTTCCCGATAATTTGTGTATTAATATATTCTACTTTGTTACATGAAACAAAGAGCAGGGAAAGTCATTTCAAACACAAAATTGAAGGTCAAAATTGAAGAATGTTTGCCAGGCAGTACCATAAATAAATATGGCAATACATTGCTGTCAATATTAAATGAGTTTTGATTAAATAGTCAAACTAATAGAAAAAAATCTGCTAATGTATTTCAAGGCAGCTGTTCTACTACTGGGCAAACCAGAGTAAAGCTATTCTTCACTTAGCTTTAAAAGGAAAATGAACTGAACTGTTGGCATTTATCCTTTCAAACACATGAAAGGTAGAAGCAATATTAAATTGAGCTCTCCAATTTTTTTTGTTTCATGCTGCTAGATTGGATCTAGTAGTGATGCCAGAGCAATTTTAAGACTTCAGTCGCACATGGATGGGTTTGACTGTTCCCGATTTAAACCTTGCTCTAGAGAGAATATCCTGATCTCCAAAATTTTAATTCAGCTATTAGTTAATGACTTAAATTTCATGGATGCATCTATCACAAACATAAGAGCTTGTAGCTATGGCCATAATTTCAAAGGTTAAGGGTGCTAATTGCTCTGGCATCACATTAAGAATGCACCATCCAGCAACGTGCATCCTCACTACTGGGGTCTTTGCAGCTGTGACTGCTTCATTAATTTCCCTACACTTAAACAGCTAGGATTCAGTTGCCTTCTGCTGAATACCATGAATCTCAGATATCTTGGTCAAAACTGCCATCTTGCAGGTTACAGAAATAACCCTTTCTGAAGAAATAAAGGACAACCTTTGAGAAGTTGTACATTTAAGTAACATTTCAAAATTTAGAGATTTGTATTGACCTGAGTCACATCTCACAGCTGGTTAATATTGAAACATCATACTGTTCTTAAGTTAACTTTCAGAATAACTGCACCTACAGTGTTCATATTTACTTACGGCAAATTCCATAAAAAGTACCCCAAATTAGAATTACTAAATTATATAATAGTTTCGATTACAAGGGACACCTAGTCCAATCTTCTACTCAAAGCAGGTCTTACTTCAAAGAGAGATCAGGTTGCATAGGGGTGCCCAGTCAAGGTTTTGAATATCTCCATGGCCGGAGACACAACAATCTCTAGGCAGCCTACGCCTGTGTCTGACTTCTCATTCTGAAAACTTTTTTCCTTATATTTGGTCAGAATTTTAAATCCTACAAGTCATGGCTGTTGCTCCCTGTTGTTTTGCTGTGTGCATCTGAAAGGCATCTAACTCAATCTCATCTGTAACCGTCCATTAGGTATGAGAAAATAGCTGTTACATTTCCCCTGCTTAGCTTTCTCTTCTCCAGGCTAAACAAAACTAGATCCCTTGGAGCTTCTCCCTTATATAGCATATATTCCAGCCCCCAATCACCTTGGTGGCTCTTGGCTGAATTTAGCCCACTTTGTCAATGTGTGTCTTACAGAGGATGGGGGACAGCACACACACAAAAGTGGTCACAGCGCTTTTATCCTGTAGGATTGTGCACGAATCAAACACCAAAAAAAGGGCATAGCACAACTTACATGCACTCTCTTCTTGTTACTATGAAAGTAATGCTCAAGCTCCTTACAACACAAGCTGGGAGTTGAAAGATGTCAAGTGAAACTCCTAGGTTACTCACATTTCAATAAATATACAGAATGAAATAACGATTCAGTAATTGCTGCAGCCAACACTTACTTTGAAGAAAAGCCACACTGCCGACTACTTGAGAAAACTCTGTTCACAATAGGTTCTCGAATACTGAAAAGCATCTTTGGTTCTTCTGGACTATAGAGCAGGGAGTCATTGTAATAATTTGTTACTGTAAGTAGAAAAATCAGCCATCAGTTTTTCCCAGAGAAAATTACTCTCAAAAATACCCATTCCTTCAGGAAAGGAGAGTTTTCCCTACCTAGAGGTAATACTGAACCTTACCAGCTGTTAAATAGCCTTCACCTTAGAAAGCATTGAACTGTACAGAAGATCTATTTCAGTCCACTGCATGACTAACATTCACCAGCTCTCTTCAGGTGATTCATATTAGCTGTTTGGAATTTTAGAACTGATATGCTCCTGAAGATATATATATATATATATATATATATATAAAATGTGTGTATGTGCACATATATGCATATAAATATATAAATACATATTAAAAACATTTTTCCACAAAGCTTAATATTGTTTTTAAGAAAAGTTAATAGTGCAGGAGTACTAAAATAGTGTTTAGTATTAGAGTTCACACAAATTAAT
Source organism: Tinamus guttatus (assembly GCF_059628265.1). NCBI lineage: Eukaryota > Metazoa > Chordata > Aves > Tinamiformes > Tinamidae > Tinamus > Tinamus guttatus. The sequence continues at coordinate 145,359 of NW_028289346.1, forward strand.
TACAAAATTAACTGGCTGAACTTCTTATAGTTTAAAGAAAATAATCATTTTCACTAACCTTTTTGCACTAGTTCTGCATTCAATGGCAGATTCAAACCTCCATGCTTTTCAGCTGTTGAGCCAAGAAAGAGAGCCCCAATTAGATAGGAGTATCTTCAGATATACTTAGCCAGTAGTGCCACATGGTTCACTCACCGATCTTAAGGATCTCTTCAACAGCTTGATTTGCTACCTTGTTAATATTATAGGACCTAAACAGAGAAATAAAAGGTTGCTAAGCAATACAATTTGAGGAAAAACACTTCCATACAAGTAAGAATTAGATTTCACTCCAGAAGGACTGATAATAAAGGAGTATTATCAAGTGTGGGCACTGATATCAGAAAATACAATAAAATAACTACTGGGTTGCAAATCTCTCTGTGGTTTGGTAAATCTTAGTAATCCATTAAGTGAAATTTTCAGGAAAGTAGGGCACAATAGGGATGCAGTCTCCCTATTAATAATTCTCCTGCCTTAAAACCCAAACAATTTATCATTTAAGTCTACATGTAGAAAAAATAAAAATAAATAAATCTAACAGTTGTACAGGTTATATGTGTTTTTTATCCCTTCAGTCCACCTCCTGCAAATTAATTCCTTGTGTTATTTCTAACTTACTGGACTCCACACACCTCTTTACAAATCTTATGATACTTTGTCAGTATAAGTGTACCATAGGATGTGTGCTTGAATTGTGCAAGAATTACAATATCAATAGAAAACACTTAGATGCTTTTTGGTTTTGACGCTTTTTGGTTTTGCCACATTTGGGTACATGGCAAGTCAGCAAGAAACCTCAGTGTGAACCATGTCTAAATATCAGTATAGAACAGTCACTTCCTATGCCCAAGTTCAAAATGAATTTAGGTGCCAACCACACACTTGCACAGCACTAAAAACCTCAGCTGCCCAGTTCTCAGTGGAACCTACAATCTTGCATTTGGTACTTCTGGGATGACAGTAATTACCATTAGACCACAACAGATGACCACCACACACCTAGCAGACTACAGAAAATGCCAAGGATTATTGTCTAAAGTTGATCCTCTCTTATAGTCCTTGACTACCTGCAAGCTCAAGTGGATGCTCAGAAGAAACTGAGATGTAGAATCCCAAGTTGTATTTTGCTAACTCGCTGCTTTTTATGCCTTTTTATGCCAAAGAAGCATTTGGAGGATTTAAATTCCTCTCGGGCTGAGATGGCCTGAACTCCCAAGAGAACTCCCTCAATCACAGTCTGAGGAAGGACATCTTTCTGAGGCTGGGTGCTCAGTGCACCATAACGTATCAGTCACAAAGTAACCTTAGAGAAGTCAGCAATAAACAGGCCTGTGGCACTGAAGATGCACAGTCCTGGGAGATTTGGTCCCTGCTTCTGGGCTTGCTCAGCAGAGAATGCATAAGGAACAGCTAAAATGCACAGGAACATCTCTAGGCTAAGGTGATGCATTCCCAAGGTACTGAACACAAGGAAAGCTGCCCCAGCAATGTGCCAGTTTCATCCTTGGCAGCTTCCACGACCAACTTCTGCACATTGAATACAAGATTCTGAAGCACAATGAAAACTAAAACCCAGTGACCATAGTGACAGCATGAATATTCATTTTTGTATTTTAGCAAGAACTTCAGTTTTAGTCCCTGTTAGTCTGCCACATAAATCCAGGATCCTGTTGTACAACTTTAAACCATAAACAGTCAGATTTCCAAATGAAATAGGCTATCACTGTATACTGCGCACATCTCAAATTTACAGTTTTATATCTACACGCAGTGGTGTAGTTTAAATTGAAGTTAAGAACATTAACCCTTTGATTAGGCTAGTATAATTCCACTTAGACATGCCCTTTATTTTAGGGAAGTACTTTTGCAAAGAAACTGCCTTTTCAATTAAGTTTAAAAGAGGGTTGGGAAGGAGAATGGCCAATACATGTGCCAGAGAATAATGCTGGCAGCTTCCAAGTACGTGTTAGCTCATTCTACTTAGAGTTGAAATTTTATAAGTTTTCCAAACTGCTACATCTAAATATTTTTGTTTTAGCCAGCAAGAGTCGTTCAAGGAAACCCCTTTATAAGCTCTGCAAGCCAGAGCAGGATCTCTTTCCCTCACCATCCCCAGTCATCTCTATATAGAGCATCCAACTTCTTTCACCTGACCAAGTTACAGCTAAGGCAAGTTTGTCATCATCCCTCAGCTCCTCCTCCTCCCTCTCCTCTTTGCCCTTGCAAGTGCTCTGCTCTTCTCAAACACCCGAGGCAGCTTTGAACCACACTGACAATGTCTGGACATAGCTGAGCCATGCACTGACTGACCATGTCCCGAGAGGGCCTCAAGATAGGTAAGAAACTTAACCAAAACAGATTCAAAGGCTAATTTATCTGAAACAATCTTTTCTGTCAAAGCAGTGAAATGAACTTACCATGCTTTTGATCCTGTTCCAGTGCATACATTAAGCCCTGAACTCTTCTGCTTTTCCCATGGACCATCATCAACTGATATCTCATAATAGGAGGCCCTATGAAGCAAGAATTTAAAACTGGGTTTGCAGGACTTAAAATTCTCCCTGAATGAGACAGAACACACAGCCTTATCAGGCACATAAAAATTTAGAGGGGCCAGTTTCAAATACGGATGACAATTTCACAGGCTTTGTACAGTGTAAGTCTGATTTGTCAGCCACTTTTGATTCACTGTTTCATGGCAGTTTTTATAATTTGCAGCAGGAACTTTTAAGCAGTTTTTCTGCAGCCACTTTTCGCATTAAATTTTCTGCAATAAACTCTGCAGTTCATCCAGCAATAACTTTGTATTTAAGAAGGGTTTGCTGGACTTACAAATGAAACTACAAATACATTACCTTCCTTGCATAATTGTTGAACTACCACATAAACTGTGCTTAGGCTGTGATTGGGTCTTATAAATTACATCAGGAAACACTAAGAGGTAAAAATTCCAACATCAGTGAACAATAGCATGGCTTCAAGCTGAATTCTTGATCACTTCAGTCATTAAAAATTCACTGTGATTCTTCATGAACAGTTTAGCTTGACTGTAGTCAGCAGACTTAGTTTCTCTCCAGGGCAAATTCTTCTTAAAACTCAGTGTAGTAAGTCTTCAGGGACAACCACCATCATTTTGTATGGTATTATTTGTATCTCATGCAATTTCTTACTAATGTGCAGCCTATGCCAACCAGAACATCTCTTTCCATACAGTTTCAGTACATCTCAGCATTTACTTATGAACTGCAACTGTTGACATTTATAATGTCTAATCCAACAATACAATATAGTATTGAGATTAATAGAGGCCCTTTCATAAAAACACATTCAGTGTTCAGCATGATTGAGTCCCTCCCTTCTTAGTAAAAGAAGCTTACTGAATTGCTCTGATGAAAGTTTCACTCTGGATAGACTGGAAAGAATGTATTTCTTGAATATTTGGTATCAAATGGTTTAGACTGTTTGTGACCAAGCAATATGCATGCATGTTCTTGAAAATACGAAAAGATGAAAAAAATAGAAACAAAATAGGAGCACAGATGCACAGCTTGATTCAGTTTAAGGCAGTCTTTTCAAACTAGATACGATTTTCTTTCCTTGCTTTCTCAACTGTCATGCAGAAAAAGCCCTTTGAAGCACCTAGGGTTATTATTAAACACAACTTTTGCTACCAGAAATTTGCTCCTACAGGTACTGTGTTCCTCAATGCTTGTCAAATCTAGCAGAACCAAAGAGCACAATGTACTTCTGGCAATAGAGGGTTATTGTAAAGTGTTGGGGAGTAGCTTTGTCTTCCTCCAGCACTATACGTTAGAGAAATTTTTTGTAGCATCTTGATAAAATTAGGTTTGACTTAAGAGAAAGCAAAACTTGTATCTGTTTGAGACTAATTCTTTCTGCCAGTCTGAGGCTGCAGTCCAGATGGAAGATAAAGCACTCATGAAACATTTATACTCTTTCCAGCAGCAACTACAGCGTCCCAGGCACTGTACAAACACAAGAAGTTACACTCTCAAGGCTTAAAAATAAATAAATAAATAAAACAACCCACAGACACAGAGTAAAAGGGAAAGGGATTTTTTTAAAAAATTACAAATAAAATTTGGCCAAAACTTCTGACTAAGGATTATGCTTTAACTCCTTTCCCACAGCCCCAGCCACATTCCCCACATACTTTGTATTGCTTGATTAGCAATGATTCCATTATTTTCAGGACAGAAAGGACAGTCAAAGATATTTTGGAGTCTGCAATACCAGGATTTCATATAAACTGGTTTCTTAAAACAAGAAAGGAAGTGTTAGACATTTTCATATGTTCAGCCAAAGGGATGCCGTTACCTCTGCCTCTAATGACAGAAAGGAGGAAAGCAGAAATTTCAGCTTGGTCATGTTAAGTTTACTATGAGATATTTAGGAAAAGATGCAGGACAAGAAGCCTTTGACAGATAGACAGACAGCAAAATCACTGAAATCTTTAATCCACTATAGAGAGAGCAACTGAAGGTATCTGATTATGTAAGAATTGGCCAGGAAATTAGTAAAACAAAGAAAAAAAGCAGGCAGGAATTATGAAATGAAGAATGGCCAGACAGGAAGAGGGAAAAACACCAATTTTTATCACTGCACCAAATAATTTTTGAATACACACTTGGAAACCAACAGCAACATAATGACTAAGGTAAAAAAACTCACAGAAAAGACTTCCCGTTACCAATTGCCCATTGCAATGTCATATAAGATGAATTCTGCCTTGCTGCCATAGTTAGCAATTAAACGTACCTGGATGACGGAGATTCCCCAATGAAGACTTCATTGAGTGCTCTCACTGGCAAAAGATGAGGACCAGAAATCTCAGCTCCTGCAGGTATTGAATACACCCCGTTTCAAATCATGACTCCAAAACTCATGTTTTCAAAAACTATCATCACTCTCTGGAGAATGTAGTCTGCTGCCTGGGACCACATTCTAGACCTTGATTCTCTGTGTTCAGTTGTCCTCAAGGACTCATTTTTTTTTCCACCAATTCCTTCTGTATCTAGTCACAGCCCTTTACCAGAGACCACAAGTATTTGAACCAAGGCCAGTAAAACAATAACATGTTTTCAAACATTGTTTTTCCTCAAACTTGTGGTTAACCAGACAGGTTGAACTCCTCTTCTGTCAATGGTCACTCCTCTAGCTTAGTGAAGTTCACTGACAGTGACTTAACAGAAGTTTGGGGTAAATTTCCAAGAGTTACATTGCACACCACAGACTAACTTCTAATTAATGGGGCTTAAGATACATTCACATTGAATAAGGCCTTTTCAGTGGGGAAATCCAGGAACAGAAACAAAGACAGAAACTTATCTTCAGTCTATCATAAATAAAACAACGGAAAGTGTTTTATTATTTAGGAATTACCCAGGAAGAAATCTTCATTTATGAAACACTCTAATCCTATTCAATCCTCCTCTTGAGGTTAGAATAATTTGTTTCAATGTATGAATAAATTCTACAAGCTATTTATGCAGTATTTAAGCAGTACCATTTCCTTGTTGAGACTTCCCATCCTTCAACAACAGAAATTTAACAGCATGATCTGCTTCTACAATTATCTATGTGTGTATTGCCACTTGCAGGCAGGCCTCACAGTTGAAGAAAACCTATCTCAAATTCAGCAAAAGAGCTCATGCACATACACAATTTAGTCAAAAACATCTAACTGTGTGGTAAACAGTTTACATAGTAACCCAGTATCTCCATAGCAACACTAAGACACCATTTAAAAAAACTTAAGTATTTTTCCAATAGGTACCATATTTGAGGGAAAAAGTTTATAAGTTGATAAAACTAAAAAATAATTCTAAATGTACAGTGCAGAAGCAGCACATAAAAACCTAAAGGTATTCCCTTAAAAAACAAAGTCTTATAGTCTAAGAGTCATTTCTCCCTCACTTCTCAAACATTTGTATCTGTATCAGCCATGTATGGTAGCAACTAGACTCCAAATGTTCCTGTATTCTTATAAATCCTGATTTCCTAAGTTGTTATGGCAAAGTGGTTACATTCTTGTCACAAACTTCAACCTACTTTGATCTTGCAATCTTTCATTTATATGAGCCCTACTGTGCTGCTCCTGGCTTAGCTGCTGTTCATGTAGATCTACAGGTGTAGGGTTAATGCCAGTTCCTTCAAGATACAATCGGATTCGTTGCTGCCACTGCCACCTAAAAAAGGAGAAAGAAATTGGTATCAGTAGCTGAAATAGTAGCTGAAATGCTCATTGTAAAGTTAGCTAGGATCAAATTATTGAGGATAGAAGAGTTTCACTGGTTCGCCCGCAAAGCAGAGCATTTTAAGATCAAAAGTTTAAGTACATTCCAAGTAAGGTTTCAAGTTTTACACTTTCATTATCACTTTTAAATTTAGAAAAGCATATTCAAATGCAAATATTTTACATTTCTCAAATTGTTAGCTAAACTTTTGTATGTATGAAATAAGATGGCAATGGCCAAAAGAATCTACAAACACTACATAACATATAACATCCTAGTACTTTATGCATATGATTGTAACTTATGAATTAATGACTGACCACAATGAGTTTGAGAATAGCAGACTCTTAGGCATTTACACAACAATAATGGCAAAAAAAGAAAGCATCTATTCTGTTTATATTTTCAGACACCCAGAAGAGTGACTATATCCATTCCTTTCTCCATAAAGGCTATAAATATCTTGTCATTTTAATAATTTCCTAGCTTGGAAAATTTTACAGGTTTATGACAGAAGTTGAAATGAAGAAACAAAAGGATATAAAAATCATTCCTTCCTAAACTGTTACATTATTTAGATTTTTGTTTTTCCTAGAAATCAATGCACTTTTCCTCCTATGAGACTACATTAAACAAAGCAGCAGTAGCAGTTCTGATTCAGGAAACATAGTGAAACATTTTGAACACAGCCTTCCCAGTTCATGTTACTGACCTTTGGGTCACAGTAACCAGATTAAATTTTTCCTGAAATAACAGCACACGAATCTAGGCTGGATGAAAATCCATTACTACTTTATCTCCTGAATTAGGATAACATCTTGCCTTGCAGCAAGGTTAATCTTCAAATACATACCATAACTTCACTTAATCTTTCCTAAACTGAGCAAACTCTATTCTCTTCCATGCACCTTAATGCATCAACTTTCCTAGGACTTCTTGGATGAGGAACAGAGGGAAAATTCCCATCAGCTTTGTTACCATTGTTCTTCTGAAACTTCAATACCCCAAACTTCACAGTTTACCATTTGAGGCCTTCCAGTGCCAGAAAAGAATTACTTCATGTCTTATACACAACTTGTGCTTATAGAAAGTTGTATGATGTTTGCTTTTCTGCAGTGCTGACACTAACTTTCATTTAATTTTTAATCCCTTGTATTTCAAGATACTTTTGAGAAACGTCTGCCTGTTCGCCATGTATTTGCGCATCTGATTACTGTAATCAGTAAATGCAATCCTTTGCACATGTCTTGACTGAACTGCAAAAAAATTATTTCAATGTCTTAATCTATTTGGATTCTAATCCTCTTCTAAATTTTATAATTCATGCTACCTTGATCTTTAATAAGTGTACTATCTATTCATTCTTTCATCCAGATGATGAGAGAAAGTCCTGGATGGTACAAAGCCAAGGGGCATCCTTGGAGAGCTGCATTCAATGTACCTTTAGTGTAACTAGCTCTAAGTACAATTTAGGCAGAGAACTTGCCATAGATATCACTACACTAGCTTCCTTACAGTACTCATGCTAAAACACATTCAAACTCCCATAAAATAAGCATATAGAACAGCTACTGTTCTCAGATAGTGTTACACTGTTTAGTGTTTACTCCCATAAAAAGAAACATGGGTAGTCTAACATAGTTTGCTCTTAATAAATCTTGATATTGATTGTTAAACAGGACTGCAAGTGTTTACATGGGCTTGTCACCAACAAGGTGACTGCCACATACCTGGAGAATGAAGCCAATCCCTTTTGCGGTCACTGACACCTGCCCTTGAGGAATCCTGACAAAACTCTCTCCGTTTCAACCAGTTACCCATCTACTTAAACAGTTTCCTTAGCCCCAATAAATCTGAAAACTGCTTAGTCATCAAAATATTCTCTTCCTATTCTGCCCTGGCATTTTCATTATTAGTAAGATTAATGCTGGAACCTGAGAAGTAATGTTCCCAGCAAAAGGGGACTAGTCAGGCCAGGGCTCCAATGGCAGTATTGTTTGCCATTTTCTTCCTCTGTTGCTTACAGTTTCTTTGATCTTCCACTACTGCATTTACATACTTATCCTTGTCATCCTTGGTCACTTGTATTTTGAAAATCAAGGCAGGAAATAATTCCACTCCTATACATGTATATTCCTTGTCTGTAATTTACTTGAATTTTCACACACTCAAATCTCTGCTTGCTAAAGTCATGAGCTCAAGTCTCCACAACCATATTCCAATTAAGCTTGCACCTAATCTTTTTTTTTCAGAGCAATGCTAGTTTTCTTGATCCTTCTCTCCCCTCAAAATTTACTTTCCTTTGTATCTTTTCCATCTCCATCCCAAGTGGGTTTTAGACTGCTTTGTTGTAACCCATTTCTCCTGCTGTACTTCTTGTTCCTCCCCTAACAATTAAACTGCTGCTTCCGTCGTTTAGACTGCTTGCTTCTCTTTCAGTCTAATTCCTTCCTGTTGTGGCTAGGGGAAATTTGGACTGAACTATTAGCTCCTTAAAGTCACATCTTTCATTAAAATGTGTTCAGCCATTCACAGTGAAACAAAGACTCCAGCCTAAATGTTCTGGAAGATGTTCTAACTGGATGCAATTTTTATTTCAGTTTTGGTCTGTTATTTAAGGAAAATGAAAGTATTACTGGTATAACTCAAGCATCGTGGATTTCTCATCAACTCTCTAGCTCAGTACTGAAATAGTAGCTTCAGCTGAGCTTTCACACCCTAACTTCCAAGTCCTGTGCCTGTCTCAGGGTCCCCCCTCCCAACCCATACTGTTGCCTGCCAAACTCATCCCTCAGTTTTGCTTTCTCCGTGTCTGAACAAAACGCACACAACCCTGCCAATGAGTCATTTAAGGAGATATTGTACCAATTTCTCTAAAACTGGTAGCAGATATCTTCTTTGCTTGCGACTAACGATTCTGAGGCTTTCATAACGGGGAAGGATGACTGTTTATAACTAGTGAGACCCATGTTCAACCACGGTTTAGGTTTTGACTGTGACTGAACTTGTTCTATTTAGATAGACTATTCTATTTAGACAAACAGGTCAGTAACCCAAACCAGTACAAAATATTTCATACTGGAAAACAAAAAGGAAAAGTCACATGAAGGGGAAGCACCAAAATTACAGAGCTCAGTCTTCATCGGTGGTTCCAAAGTTTCTCCTCAACTTAAACTTGGCATGAAAACTGATACACTGTAGGGAAGCAGAGACAGGGAACTACTTGGGTTCTTTTGATGACACCACCCAAGTCTCCCATCTGAAAAACACCGAAGATAGAGCCAGTCTTCTACTATAGTGGCTTCCAAAGGCAGACCCAGAAAGGCTCCATACTGAAGTCCTTGCAAGGGTGAGCAGAAAAGCATAGCAACATCGAGATCCACAAGGAACACACATTAACTATGTTTTGAATCACATAATGAAAAGATGCGATGTAAGTGCTGCTCTAGGACTCCAGAAAGAAGAAAACAGCTCTTGTGCTGAACAGGTCCTTGCTGGGGGATTAAGTTTTCACTCAAGCTTATTCCAGAACAATAACTAAAAAAGTACTTCCTGCTTAGAGCTCATAAGGCTTCAGGTACGTAACAAACAACAACAGGAGTCACAGCAACGTAAAACGTAACATTAAGATCAGTTACAGCAGGGGTCGTCAAACTTTTTAAACAGGGGGCCGGTTCACTGTCCCTCAGACACTGTCGGAGGCCGGACTACAGTTTGGGAAAAAATGAACCAATTCCTATGCACACTGCATATATTTTATTTGTAGTAGTGCACAAAAAAACAGGAAAAAGAATGTAATATTTAAAATGAAGAACAATTGTAAGCAACAAAACCAAATATTTCAATGTGAACTATGGGCCTGCTTTTGGCTAATGAGATGGCCAATGTTAGGTTCCATATTTGTCACTGCTAGTCATAGCAAGTGATGCCAGTGTTCATCACTTAGTCTGGATCTGATTGGAGATTTCAGATGTTTCATTTGGGAAAAAGTCTGCTCACAGACATAGGTGCTGCCAAAGATGGTTGCAATTTGGAGTGCATGGTTCCTGAGATTATGATATGTCTCTGAGGGGAGAGATGCATAGAAATTAGTAAGGCTGCTTGATTTGAATGCATCTTTCAGCGAGTCACGAGTCTGTAGTTCGGCCAATTCCATTTGGTAAATCGGATCAACAGTTTCAATGTCAACAGAAAATGGGTTCCGGAAAACCTCTATGTCCTGCTCATGGAGACGAAGCTCTTTAAATCTAATTTGAAACTCCTTTTGCAACATTTCTAGTACATCCATACATGTTTTGTTTGGGAACGCAACTGCTGGTTTTTCTGCAGACAGGTTTTGAGTTCTGGGGAGATGGCAGAAGTTTTCCTCCTTTACTTGGTTAATGAGCAGGTCTAATTTGACTTGAAATGCTTTCACATGTGAATACATATCACAGATGAGCTTCCCCTTTCCTTGAAGTTGGACATTGAAATTGTTGAGTAGCTCTGTTACATCTGTCAGAAACGCAAGGTGCCATTTCCATTCTGCATCATTGAGCTCTGGTACTTCTTTGTTTTTAGAAAGCATAAAATCATAAACCTGTGGAAGTAAGTCATAAAATCGTTTCAAAACGCTCCCTCGACTCAGCCAACGGACTTCTGTGTGGTACAGAATATCTTCATAGGCAACATTTAGCTCAGACAGAAATTCCTGAAACTGTCTGTGGTTTAGTGCATGAGCTCTAATGAAGTTAACACAAGAAACTACAATTTTCATGACAGAGTCCAGCTTCAGTGATTTACAACACAGTGCTTGTTGGTGGATGATGCAGTGTATAGCTATCGGATGTGAATGGTTGCGTTTGTCCATCTCTTTGTTAATGCGTGCAACCACTCCTTTCATGGACCCCACCATGCTAGGAGCACCATCAGTTGTCACACTGAATAGTTTACCCCAGTCCAGCTCCAAATCATTCATAGTTTGGCAAACTTTCTCATAGATATCCTCTCCTGCAGTTGTTCCTTTGATGCTTTTCAGTGCAGCAAGCTCCTCTGTGACTTCGAAAGAATCATTTGTCTCACGAATGAAAATTAGAAGTTGTGCAGAATCACGAACATCATTGCTTTCGTCGAGTGCCAATGAGAAATAGCAAAGTTTTTTTGAGGAGTTTTGCAACTGCAGATTCAAATTTTCCCCCATTTCTTCAATCCTTCGTGTCCTTGTAGGTCCTGAAAAACTCACTGTACTAAATAAATCCGCCTTCTCTGGACACATCTCTTTGGCAACAGAAAGAAGGCATTCTTTAACAAATTCTCCCTCTATGAATGCTCTGCAAGCGCGCAGAGGAGGAGGAGGAGGACGGGGCGGTTTGTAGCCAAGAGGCGCCCCCTGAGGGGGCAGGTCGAGGACGAGGCGCTGGTTTCAGCCCAGTCCCGGCAGGTGCTTGGGGGCTGCGGAGGCCGGCGCGCGGATTAAGTGGCAGCATCTGCGGCTGCTTGGTCCCCCCCCCCCAACCCCCGGCAGGGGGGTTCTGTAAATACCGGCGGGCCGGATTGAGGACCCTGGGGGGGCGGATCCGGCCCGCGGGCCATAGTTTGAGGACTCCTGCAGTTACAGTATCAGGAGGTTACCTGTTTTAACAGTACCAGGTTTAATTAAAACACTTAGTATGATGGACAGTTTAAAGCTTCCGTTTTCCAAGCCTCAGGATAGAGTTAAAAAGCATATTTTCATTTAGTAAGACAGATTGAACTACTCATTTAAAGTCTTGTATTAACCTGTTTCTAGATGCCTCCTCTACTATGCCACATATAAAAGTACAGTTCAATCAAATTAAAAATTTGGTAATTCAAAACAGTAAGCCAACTGCTGGAACTGGCAGACAGTTTCATGCTTTGTATTCCAATCCTACTCTCAAACACAAATCCGTTCTTCAATATGGTAAACATCTACAGAATTCACAGTTTGAGGCATTAAGATTTTACTTAGCATCCTTAAAAATTGCACATTAATTCTGTGATAACATTAAAAAAAAAAAAAAAAAAAAAAACAGCAATGAATCCTACCTGAACTCACCACGATAAAGCTTCTGGAGCGCTTCAGAAAAAGTGTGTGTATATTTCACAGGCAAGCATAAGTGGCCCTCTGATCTGGAAGCAAAATAGGAAAAGACAATGAAAATGACAGTATAATTTTTGAAATTTCATCCCTTAAAAAATTAACAAAAACTCTTTTAGTTAGCAAAGCTAGACTTTTGACCTTTATGATACGGTATTCTTCCTACATATATAACACATCAGCAGTAGCACAGATTTTTCAGGCCCCAGGAAAGTGTAGGGGAGGCACAATAAGCTTTCTTCCACATTTCCCCTAGAAGCTTCCTGTTAAGCTAGTGATACTGTAGAAATATGTTTGTACTAATACAGTTCTGTCACCATAGTTCTATAACAGGAGCTTTAGCTTAATCTTCCAAGTTAGAAGAATATTTTTCTTTATTTATAGATAACTTGGTGATAAGAGACAGGTAAGGGACACTGCTAAGGTTAAAGGAATCTCATGTACAAGCCAGAAAACCAAACACTGACCCCTTTTCATGCATGATATTTGATAACTTGAAGGCAGTTGTTATTTAAACTCTGCTGTTCAGACCCAATACTGATAGAGTGTCTATTCACAGCATTTGAAAAGTTTTGGAAGAGAAGTAGGGGCTGGAAAGAACTAAATCCTTTTGGCCATCACATTCTCATCAGCTAAGATTATATTAATAGGGAGCACCAGAAGTAGAAATCCAAATCTAGAAGTCTCAACAGACAGAGCTTTGGTGCGTTCAGAGTTTTCACTTGCCATCCATTTGAAGGTTATGCCAAGCAGGCAGTGCTAATACACTGAACCCACCTGCTCCAATCAATCAATTTGCTAGGTGAATGCAACTGGTGCTGAGTTGTAAGAGGACAACTAAATGCCATAGAGAATGCTGTCTCCTCAGCCAGTCAAAGTATGATATGGTTTACATGAAGGAACCAGGGACGAGAAAAAAAATAAACAAGCCACACACACACAGATGCACACATTTGTTGAGGCCCTATCACATTTCAAATAGGATTTACCTTCTTAATAAAGAAATTAAGTTTCTGAATATCTAGGCATCACTCAGTTTGAAAACAATAATAGAGTTTTGCATTTTCCAGACACTATTCTATACTGCCATCTCTAGCCTGGAGCTTTTGGTTAGTAATACAAGTTGACTGGCTCTGAGTGCCTTTACACTTGCATGTGAACACAGCTGTGAGCAGTTCAGGAAGTTATTGCTTATCCAATACTTTTTAACAGACAGGATAACTCATTGTGTGCATTTTTGTAATAATAATAATAAAAAGCTGTAATACCTTCACTTTATTTCTATAATCCACTAGAACACAGCATATATGTTTGGCAACATATATGTTGCCAAATGCCAGGAGACAAAAAGCTACCTGAGGGGAAATAATAGGCCCTGGCAGGTCTCTCCAACCAGAATGCAATCCTATCTTATTAGTCCTATAGAATCCTATACAATACTAACCTATTAGACATACTCCAAACCTTGGTCTAAGAGCATCTACTTGTCCTGGGCTACAGAGTGACCAGGACCAAGAAAGCACACTCTAAAAAGTCATTCTGGGAATATCTGCTTAACCTACACAATCATTTACAGCAGTTAACAATCAGTTATACTACTGCTCCACACAATTCCTGCTACTTATATAATTGTACATTCAACCTCATTTCAAACAGGGTGCTACTTTGTTCTGGAGCTTGCATAAATTCCCATGGTGTCAATGCTTACTGGTACTGGATTTTGTAGGGAAAAAGGTTGTTTGTGAAGATGAGAAAAGCCACTTCAGTTTAAGAGGACTTCTCAGTTTAGACAGCAGTTTCATCTAACACTACCAAACCTTCCTATTCAAGGTCTTTTCTCATATATTGAGTGTAGAGGGATGGCTAGAGAGCCGCGTACATGGCTGCCCAGCAGGCCTGCTCAATTCCAGCCTTCAGGTTTCAGTGAAAGAACAAAGGGAGTGCTAACTAGGAGATAAGAAAGTAGACCAAGGTCAGAGGGAATAAAAGAGCTGTTGAACTAAAAGGATGAGCTAAACAAGTAAGGGGGGCTGTAAGGGTCTGAGTTAGATCATTGTCTACCAATTAGGAGCCTGTGTAATTACATCACTAATTGTTAAGAATCATATAAATGTACTGCATGAAAAGCTAATAAACGAAGTCAGTTCCAGCTTCTATGAAGCTGATGTCTGGCATTCCTGACCCGCTCCAAGCTGCAACAATTGAGTATCATGAAAAAAACAGATATATATGGTACCTGATATGAAATATGGCTTTCCCAAATATCTTAATGAACTGTTTATCTTACCTTTCAGGATCAGTATTTACTCCAATAACTGGTTTAAATTTATTGAAGACCTTACTGGCTGCCAGCAACATTGTACCATCACCTACAAGAAAAAAGGCCAGAAAAATAAAGAGCTAGTTTCATTTAACATTTTAGCATTCCCAACGAAATCACCCATGAATTGAAGCATTATTATTGCAAACTTTGTGTCAACAACTGATTAGGTAGGTTGCACAAAAATAAAATGGAACAGGAAAATTACTGAAATTATTTAAAACTGAATAGTGACAACCAAATTAAAGATGACAAAATGAAAAAAATACTACTCCAACAGCTATACATACCCAAATGAATTTGGCAGAAGCAAGTTTCAGAGCAAATAAGAGACTCTTTTTAATAGCAAATGTTTGGTAAATACTGTCAGGAGTAGGTAAATACTACCCTATCTCCACAGGAGACAGGAAACAGCATAATATCAGATCTTACTGCAAATCACATGAAAACAGTAGCTTTAGTTGTTTCATTTTTTTCTTATCAGGCATAATTTAAAAGTCTTATTTGGTTCCAAATACACAAAACTGAAGAAAAATAGTCTTAGAAAAAAATTGTTTAAATAGAAATCTAAGTGTTCCCAATTTCTTCAGATATGTAGCAGTCTCTTTCCTGTCCCTTAAACAGAAGGGCAACCATAATCTGAAACAGTATTTACACCAAGATATGGGTTCTGAAAAACTTAGAGGGTGTTCTTTAAAGCATTACTAAAGTGCTATATAAAGTGCTAGTTTTACCTCACACACCTAAAACCAGAAAGTAGAGTTTAGGGCTATATGCATTCATATGACAACAAATCTTTAGTCCTCTTTAGCTGAAAACTACAGTTGACTTCGGTTGTCTGACACAAGACAGTACTAAGTTTTTCCAAAGTGAGCAAGCCTCAGCAATCACCTAATGCTACAAATACTAGAGGAGAGGAGGGTCACAGTCATTGCATTTTTTCCCTGTTTTTTGACAAATGCATCAGCAACTTATTTTCAAAATGAGCATACCTCCAGACGCGTCACACACTGCAAACATTGATAGTTTATCTATGAAAACATATTGAAATAAATACTTCCCCACCACAGAGTCATACCTCCTGCTGATATAACAGCATCTGCCCACCGAACTGTCTCTTCATTATATTCACGACGTTTAACAAGACGGACTTCTATCCTCTCATTCCTATAAAGTGCAGGAAAAAGTGTGAATGTGTCCTATATTGTTCCTTGTCACATCCTTCTAAAAAATTGACATGTAATTAAGGACTAATTACAGTGGTATTTAGTTTACAAGCATTTGATTCTCACACAAGTGCTTCGCATCTTTTTCATTTGTTTTCAAGGTGTGTTAGTTAAGTGCACAGAACTATTACACATTAAGATGGCTTCAGCAATTACCGTCCACCTACATCACCCTGCTTTCAGTATTCCTATTTCATTAGCATTGATCACACAGAGCTTGTTTCATTGCTTAACACAATCCATTGCTATCTGTGCTGTGCCTGAAATCTTCAGGCACCTCCAGCCTTACCGTAAGCTGTCTACAACATGCTCCACATTTTTGGTGTGAACGCCATGTCGCTCCAGGAGACCAGCGTAGTTAGATCCCTTCAAGGCAAGCTGTAAGACAGAAGTTGATTTTTAGGTAATTAGTCACTATTACCTGGTCACTCTTAGGTAATATAAAAACGAGCTATAAAAAAGCATGCATTTTATCTCCATAGAAATATATATTTGCCTTGTAAATATTCCATTAGCTACTACTACATATACATACCAGTCAGCTGAAGTTCACACTTCGTATTAACCTAGTTATGTTACCACAGCAGAAAAAAAGCTGCAGAACTTCTTGGTAAGCCCTAAATGAATATCCAGGCAAGTAGGCCACACTGATTTCTATCCTACTGCAGAAGTTGTTTTCCCCTAAATTTGCAGAATAATTTAAACTCTATGCAAATCTACATAAAATGTATTTATACTCACTATACTACAGTCATACACCAAAACTTTCCAACCACAAAGTTAGCCAGTTAGTTAAGTGTTGTGCTGTAGATGACAAAAAGCAACGTGAACGATGATTAAAATAAAACCTCAGACATTCTTAAACACACGGCATGTAAATCTTCAACTTGTTGCTATCTGTCAGTTTTCTGTTGCAGCCCAAATACAAGAATGACATTTCCCCTGCACCACTGAAAAGAAACACGAGCTTAAGGACTATGCACCAACTGGATTTTGATACTGATCCCAAGAACACAAAGCAGATTTTTTTCCAAATAAATATTGTTTGTTTTGTTCTTGTTTAAAATTTAACATTTACATTCTAGCATCATCTATCTTGGAAGTAGAAGAATTTAAATACTTAAACTTGCCATCCTCTTCAGACTGTGCAAGCATTCATAAAAAAAAAAAAAAGACTCAATCAGGCAAGTAGCCCTCAGGCTGAAGACTTGATTTTTCGCAACAAGCTTCTGCATGAAGAATTCAGTCACCATCATTCATCCTCTTCCATCCTCTATCTTCATCTAATCTTTTGGGAATTGTCAAATCTTTTGGGCACTGTCAAATACATGCTTTTATGGAGGTAAAGGCTGATTAGAAAGTAGAAGAAGGATGGTATTAAAGGAAGGGGTGCCGTTAAGCTAAAAAGTTTATAAATACATCCACAGTGAATGAGACCTTGTTTCAAGCAGTAGCCTGGCCTAGATGGCCTCCTAGGGTTCCTTCTAACCTGAATAATTCTATGATTATACAGACACTGTTTCCTTTTCACAAAAAAATAAAAGCTGAAGAAGTATTTATCAGTGCAGAAACAAAAGTTTGCATAGTTTGTGCAAAGTAGTTATTCTGTGCCAGAAACTTTGAGCAGGCACCACCTGCAATCCATTCATGTCTTTACTCAGGGTTGCATGTCCTTCTAGGAGCACATGGTGCCAGACAGCCACAGCTAATCCCATTGCTATACAGATTGCCACAGCACAGAACTCCAGAGCACAGAGCTGAAGAGCCCAGGATATGAGGGCTACAGTTAACTGCAATCCAATAGAGACTTAAGAAGATCACATCTGTCAGGTCACTCACTGATGTCAAGAAATCCCACCATCAGAGAAATACAAAGATTGCCTCACAGCTGAAGAAACTATAGAAAATACAATGAAAGTGGCCACACTAGAACTACAGCTCTGTCCTTCTCAACATCTGTTTAGAATCAATACTAACACAAACGTCATCTTTAGCTGGTCTTAGAACTGGGACCAGGAAATCCTCCAGCAGAAAGGGCTCCCAGGCTTGCTTTGCTTGGGTGTAGATGTACAAGAACATCAGAAGGAAAAGGCATAAAAATTAAAGAAGAGATCTCAGCCCTACTGGAAGCTGTGTGGGCCCCCCGAGCAGTAGCTATTATCCATTGGCCAGCACACCAAAAGGGAAATAGTCCCCAGATACAGGGCAACGCTCTAGCCAATAGAGAAGCAAAAGAGGTGGCTCAACAGCCAGTGGGGCCACTACAAATATTAACATTAATGCCTCAGACCCAGTGGCCTGAAACACCCCCCGAATATACTGAAGCCGAGAAAGATTATATAAAGGACCATCAAGGGGAAGAGGGAGATGCAGGATGGTGGTAGCTGCCAGGAGGAATACTGTGTTTACCCGAACAGATGGCAGAAACCTGGCTACGAGACTTCCACTCCAGCATGCACCTCTCCCCTAAAAAGGCACTTGAGTTGGTATGACCTCACCTCTGGACGCCAGGTCTACGTCAGAAGTTGGAGAGGATCTCTGCCCGATGTGCTACATGTGCTCAAGTGAACCCCAAAATATCCTCACCAAACCAGGGGACTAAAGAAGTGGGGGACGCACCGGGGGTTTACTGGGAACTAGACTTTACCGAGATAAAACCCGGAAAGTTAGGATATACGTATCTACTGGTATTCGTGGACACGTACTCGGGATGGGTGGAGGCTTACCCAACAAAAGCAGAAACCGCCGCTATAACTGCGAAAAAGCTCATGCAAGAAATAATTCCTCGGTTTGGTTTACTACACAGTTAGTGGCAAAAGCCTTGGAAATCACATGGAAATTGAGGTGTATGTACCACCCCCAGAGCTCAGGAAAGGTAGAAAGAATGAACTGTACCTTAAAGGAAACACTTACTAAATGGAATATTGAAACAGGGGCTAACTGGGTCGATTTACTCCCAATGGCACTTTTACGAGCATGGTGCACCCCCTATAAGATAGGACTATCCCCCTATGAAATACTCTGTGGGAGACCCCCGCCTTTGTTCCCCAAAACCGTGAGCATTGCTAACAGCTCTCCAGTGTTCCTCCAGGCATTACAAAAGGTACGAGAGCAGATACACCGAGGCTTGTGAGACCACCAACCGGGGGACTTGGTGTACATCAAAAGGTTCCGAACAGCATCATTGGAACCTTCGTGGACAGGGCCACACCAAGTGATACTTCACACTCCAACAGCGGTAAAGGTCGCCGGAAAACCTGCGTGGATTCATCACTCCCATGTGAAACCAACTCCTCCTCAACCAAATCCAGATTCAGAGAAGTGGACTATTTCCAAGGACCCTAGTAACCCACTAAGCGTCACAATACAGAGAAAATGAGTAGACAGATATGGGGAACCTGGTTAATTTTAACAGTGTGTATGCAAACTTTGGGGTTAAGATATGAGCACAGTCCTTATCGCCCCATTAACTGGAAATGGGAAATTAGGGATACTGTAACAGGAAGCACAATCCAGTCAATAAGCACTAGTGACGCCCCTGAAATAACAATTGATTTATGCAAAATAGGGATACCCATATGACGAGCCTCGGCAACAGGAGGAACAGGGTACCAAACAGGGGGTCACGGGCAGCAGCGGCTCAGGGATGTGGTCCCCATTGTGGGGGAGGAATTACTACAGGAGGTACATGTAGGGTACGGCGCTCGGAAGATCTCGCGATGTACGGGAAGAATAGGGAACTAAGGCATATGCCATATTAGGTAAAGAGCAACGCTTATTGGCTATATAGGCATGCTTCCGCCTTTGCTACCTTTATAAGATCCAGCCTGCGTATATTAAACGCCATTTGCAGCATCCTCATATTGGTGTCTGTGCTCTCTGGCCCAGGCACGGGTGGGACGTGCCTGGCCGCCTCGGCAGACGGAGTCAATTGCCAATGTCAGGCAACAAGTGGTGACCCCGACGTGATACTCCGAGGCGGCGGACCGCAGGCGGTCGAGGGATCCGGATCATGGAAGGGATAATCAAGGTCGTATTATCGTGTGCTCGTGAATGGGGGATTTCTATGAAATCGAACGCAGTTAAGAGCTGCATTGAGCGGCTCCTTGAAGAAGGGGCGGTTAACAGTGCCGGGGAAGTTTTATTCCCTCAGCACTGGCAGAGATGTACCACCGCGTTAACGGAATATGGTATGTCTAAAGGGAGTGCGAAAGATCTAAAGACATGGGGAGTGATACGGCAGGTCCTCCAGAGAGCAAGGGAGGAGAGGGAGACTTGGAGGGCAGCACGGGAGGCGCTCGGGAAGAGCGAAGCAGTGGGAGTGCAGACGGAGGCTGATGAACAGACCCTCTGCAAGCTTTCGATCTGGTGCAGAGAGAATGGGTTCAAAGCCGAGCCCCACCTAGTATTCAAACCCGATGTGAAAGCCAAAAGCAAAGTGGCCATCGGAGCCACGGCAGCCTTTGCAAGCACTTCAGGACCGGGACCGCCACGCCACTGAAAACCGCTGGTGTTTGGAGATCCATCGCTAACCCCCCCGCCCGTGCCTGCCTCTGTGCCTGCACCTGCGGCGCCTACACTGTCTGTGCCCCCGCTTCCGCTTGTTAGATCGCCTTGAAAAAAGGAGAAAGGGGGGCTGGGGAAGAGAAGGCGAATGAGATCAAGGAAACTTATGTTGCTGAAGGCTTGATGAAAGCCAGGAGGGAGGTGCAGAGGAATTTGATCTGTCTTTAAAAGTGGAGGTTGAAGAACTGTAATGCTTTAAGTGAGGACGGAAACCGTTATTAGGGCTATTATTTCTATTTACTATGTTCATCTCTATTATGTGTTGTATCCTTTGTATATTGATGCCGACACGAGGTATGGTTGAAAGGTGGAAATTTGTATGATCTGTAGAGTCATAAAACTATTGTGAAAAATAGGATCCAAGACCCTGAGAAAGAAGATGTTTGCCTGCCCAGGCTGAGCGATAAGGAGTGCGGAGGCGGCTGCCCAGCCAGGCTCAGAGCCGACCTCCTCCAAAAGCAGCTGAAGGCGGCTGCTCGACCGGGCTTGTAGCCAACTTAACTGCAAACATCCTCTAAATTAGTTTGAAGGTCAAACACCCGAGAGGGAGGGAGATGAGAAAGGCAGGACCCTCAGACTGACGACTGGGACAATTTACTGACATGCGCACCCAGGAGAGAAGGTTATGTGACTGAAGGCGGAGTTTGTCCGCCCCCCTGGTCTGCCTGCTGGCACGTACTGGCCCTACGTGGCAGGATGCACCGGGCATAAACAGACAGTGCAGAGAGAGAGGAGGGGTGAGACTCCTAACACTGAGGCCCACGTTGTCTCTGCGGGGACGCCCGCTGAGTTGGGAGCCTGTCAGCAACCCTCTCATCTGCCAACTCAAGAGAATGTTCAGTCTCAGTGTCCTGCCGACAAGTATTACCTCACGAGTAATTAGTCATACTTTGCTTCTTTAACGTGCTTTCACCTGAATAGCCGTAGCCACTTTGTTCTGTGAGATTATTGCCGAATCCCAAACCCATTCGCAACCTAATTGGCAGCGAGGATGGGATTAGGCAATTGAGACAGTGGAACTCACTAGTGGAGTGCACAGCTACGTGAGGTCGTGCCACTGGATGGAAATTGTGTTTGTGCTGTTTGTATTTGTGGTTTTTAGATCTTTATTGTGTAATATCAGCAGAGAGGGCTAAATAAGCACAACAAGAAAGTCCAGAATTTGAAAGTGGGAAAGTCAGGAATAACTCAGACTACGGCGTCCCCCCCCCACCTCCCCCGCCCACCCACCCCACCGATGGAGGACTGGGAGCCGTACTCTGACTTGTATCCTTGGAAAGAGACTAGGGAAGTACTTTAGCATGGGAAACAAGAATGAAGCGATGGCCAAGCTCCAGTGCAACTGACACGGAAGGACCTGCAACAGTCCTTACAAATTGTAAAAGCCTCAATGCTACTGGAGCGGGGGCCTCCTTAATATACAGAAATCCCAAGCAATTTCTGGGGAGGAAACCAAATTGAAGCTATGCAAACATAAATAGAAATGGAAATCGAGAACCTTTCAAAATGATTGGGACATCTTAATAATCGATTTAAAAGATTGTTTTTTCACCATACTATTACATCCTGAGGACCATGACATAGTGGAACATATGAACCAAACGCTGAAACGCCAGCTACGAAAAACGAAAAATTGGCAAGAGCAGAATATGTTTTAAAATTTTGAGATTGCCCCAGGATAGCCTAGTCCCTCTGATGGTCAAACACAGGGCTGGGCTAAAGGGAGGCCTGACAGAAGTAAAGTCGGGTCCGTGTAAGGTGATGCTGAGAGACTGGAACACGGGAAAATGGACGGGACCCTTGGGCTTAATAACCTGGGGAAAAGGGTATGCTTGTGTCGTTACAGATACTGGAACCAGATGGGTGCCAGCAAAAATGGGCGAGACCTTGGCTGGAAGCAAACTCGCATACATCAAACGTAGCAGGCAGGCAGCTGGTACCCTAGCTGTGGAAAGTGTGAGCCTGCAGAAGAACAACATGGGAGGAAGAAGTGTTACTGTCATTATTAGCTGTATATTGTGGCTTTTAGGAGGAACAGATGGTGGGACGACCTCACAACCCATACACCTCAGTGATGGAGGATTCGACTGGACCCCGACCTACTAAGAAAGCACCTTGTCCGGTTGAAAAGGAAATATTGGAGAATAGCAAAACAAACGATCGACATGGCAAGATGAGGAAAGGGTCTCTTTGCGTTATCCTGCTGATACAGGTTGTATGGAGTCGACCAGGAAACACAGAATCCTAGGCCCGACAATGGGCAAGGGCGAGAGGCGCATCCCATTATTGCCTCCCCACCGGGGTGGAAAAAGGGGAAAGTCCTGATCTCAACCTGTGTTGAAAATGTTGCAGTTTGAAAGCCGTAGTGGTAATGGTGGGGGGGGGGGGGGGGGAAGGAGGTATCAAAAAAAAAAAAAAAAAAAAAAAAGGTATTGGATTCACGAATAGTCTGTCAACTGTAGGTCCGATTGCCTCCCCCCAAACAAATAGTCGAGTTCACAAACAGTATGATTTATTCAAGTGCAGCATTTACAAAGCAGGTTTCGGATGTTAGTACAGGAAATTCTCTACTAGAGCATGGGGTTTTTAGCTAGCTCTGATGTACAAATATGCAATCATCACTCACCCCAGAAAATGGGAGAAGACGTCCAGTCTCGAGTCTCCTCGGGCAGCGTCCTGGCGCAAGGGGAGGGAAGGGGGCTCAGCCTCTCAACTGACCCAGGAGTTACGATGAATTCTTCCCTCCAGACTTTTCATCCTTAGTTCACCTTTTATACTTTTCTTTACATTCAGGTGGAGCTTGAGTGACTAAAGTCATACTTAACCTTGTTGTTGATTGGTGGAAAAGTTTCTCGCTTTCATTTAAAGGTACAGTCAACCGAAAATCTAAAGCGCATGCTCAGTGAGGGGTGGTCGTACCTCGGAGGCGGGTAACTTCTGAGATGGAGGTACGGTTTTCACATTATAATGAGCAAAGTTCAAGCAAAGTTCATCATTTGCCACCTTTGCTGGCTCAGCACCGGACTTGTTATCGTATATCTCTCATTAGACAGCCACTGTGCAGCTTATCAGCAGCCCAGCAAAGGGAGTGCAACAGAGTTTGGCCGCGGAGCCTTCACCCCGCTCCGTCCTCCGTTACTCCCTTTCGCAGCTGCGAGGAGGGCAGATTGCGTTGCCCAGGGAACCGTGGAGGAGCAGAGTCCGTGCATACCAACCATCCTAGAAGTGGCAACTGTGTAGCACCCCAAGCAGGCCTCTGTAATGCCAGAGCTGTGTGAGGCCCTAGTTTTCCTCTCAGTTCCTGCTTTCAAACAATTCTTCTACAAACGCTCCTTCCACACAATCCACTAACATGCTTTGCTTTTGTAAGCTTTGCGGCTTCGCTAACAGATAACGCTTTATGCAAATTAATGGCACGAAGAGCAGCAAATCTCACAATACTGCCTAGTGGGACAGTGTATGGGGAATCATGGTCACCATATGGGTCATATGTTAATGTGACATACCGCTCCCATCATGTGAATTTCACAGGGTACCTAGAGATAGTCACTCAGAAGGCTCAGAAATGGGAGAGAAAGATTACATCAGACCCCTCTGCCACCTATGAAAGTTATAATACAATAAATATAGACAGAGGTGTGGGAAGATTTAGCTACGGGGATGATGAAGGAAACAGGGAGTGGATTATACCCGAAGACTTGTTAGACACTCAGGTACAAGATGGACGAACAGTACTATAATTCTCCCCAACTGAAACGTTTCCTGCTCTAGCGCGCTATGCTTGCTGGCTGCTGCATACCTACCACCAGACAAAATACCCCCAACCCTTGTAAAATTTTTTTGCCCCCATGTCACCTGGTGTCTTTTACCGGGTAATATGAGCGAGGCACCATTCCTCGTCCTGGTGAATGCTAATATTACTTGCCTCGGCCCGATTTTAGTATCAACAGGGCTATACAAAATTCAAAGCTCGACCTGTCACTTGTTGCGGACGAATAAAGCAGTAAACACGTTGTCTCAACAGATAGCAGCAGGTTTTAGGGATGTCAACAAGATACTCAAAGCACATCACGAGGTCATCAACGTAATCTTCGAGATTCTCCAGGTGGGGGCAGGCCGGTCCAGAACATTCAAAAACCTAAAATTTTGTTGCCTGACCACAAAAGACTACGAGAAGATCGACAAGAGGTCGGAGGCCATTCAAAACGTAGGATCAGATCTGCTACAGATGATAAGACGTAACCCAGGAAACTGGAGATGGCTTGAGAACATAGGCAACAGTATCTGGACATGATTACTATCCTGGCTCAATTGAATTGATTGTGGAAGCTTGGGTTGATTATCATTATGGTATTGATTGGTGTCTTTTGCGGCATGCCTATTTTGTCATGTATAATCCACTATGTATTGCATCAGCTACGACGCTCACAGAAACAAGGCAGTCACAATGTACGCTATTAGCAGCTTGTTCAAAGTAGTGATATTTAGGATACTTAGATTAACATGGGGAGGGGGAGATGTAGGGTACGGCGCTCGGAAGATCTCGCGATGTACGGGAAGAATAGGGAACTAAGGCATATGCCATATTAGGTAAAGAGCAACGCTTATTGGCTATATAGGCATGCTTCCGCCTTTGCTACCTTTATAAGATCCAGCCTGCGTATATTAAACGCCATTTGCAGCATCCTCATATTGGTGTCTGTGCTCTCTGGCCCAGGCACGGGTGGGACGTGCCTGGCCGCCTCGGCAGACGGAGTCAATTGCCAATGTCAGGCAACAGGTACAATACTACGTATGTCCTGCTATAGGAAATCCTGGGTGTCAAGGGGATGGCCAGTTTCACTGTGCCCAATGGGGTTGTGAAACAGAATCCTCCTGGGGGCATCACGACCCTTTCATAAGAATAGAGCAGGGTCTGAAGGGTAAATGCAGTATACCCGGAACCTGCAAACCGATCCTTTTTAAACCCCAGTATTGGGGCCGATACGGAACAACCTGGGATACGGGCAGGGCGTGGGGACTACGGCTGTATGTCCACGGGCCTGACTCAGGGGTCTCCATAACAATACAGAGGCATTCCCCTACTTTTGAGAAAGATTGCTGGCTATGCCTAGATCCGAGACTCCCTTACTATATAGGCGTAGCTACTGAAGGAGCACCTACTCCCAGGAAGCACTCAGACAAGTGTACATGGGATCACCCCAGATTGACCCTTGGGGATATGCAGGGAGCAGGACTATGTTTGATCACTGCAGGGCGAGGGATACCCCCCTTGTACCAGAAAAATTGTAACCGAACATTAAGAGTTAATGTTACGAAAGAGTTAATGTTAGCTCACGAGTAACCCAAGATATGGGATATATGAAAGAGACAGTGGGAAGATTGGAAAATCAAGTAGACTCTTTAGCTGAAGTAGTCCTCCAAAATAGAAGGGGACCAGACCTTCTCTTTATTAAGCAAGGAGGCCTATGTGTAGCTCTTGGAGAAATGTGCTGCTTTTAGGCAAACCAGTCAGGAGTCATTAGGGAAACATTAGCCATGGTACACAGAAATCTAAAAGAAAAACATTACCACGGGACATAAGAACAGAATCTGTTCCAGTCGTGGTATAACTGGTCCCCATGGCTCACCACCCTAATGTCTGCAATAGCTGGTCCCATAATATTAATTCTTATTTTTATGATCATTATCCCTTGCATCTTAAAATGCATCCACACTCATATCGCTAGTACAATTTCAGAGGCAAAAATAATGGTCACAAGGATGTACTATAACCCACTCCCAGGAGAAGAGTATTACCTCAATGGTTTGAGGTAGGGGACAACAGCCAGTGGGGAAATGTAGGACCCTGTGCAAAGAGGGGCCATATAAGAAGTTAATAAGGTTGAGGTGACTAGGTACCTAATTTCGCTATTTGCTTCTGTGAACATAGCTTGCTACTTATGCTGAGTCACTCTGCTCTTGCTGCAACCGTGAGATAAGATATCAGCCGTGAAGAACTGGTAACTGCAAATAAAGTATGCAGGAGTTGCAGCTGTCTATAAAAACATGAACTTTTCCCAAGACGGCGCAGATCTCAGGCAAACTGTAAGAGGTCCACCACTGGCCGGCTAATAAAAGCTTGCTTTTCAACCCACCAGGTTGAGCGTGTGGGTGATTATTGAGATTATGGACTAACAAGAGTGCAGTAAATAATACTGTTTAAAAAACAGTGATATGCTGGCAAGTGTTTTGATGCTGTGCTATA
The DNA here is from genome assembly GCF_059628265.1 of Tinamus guttatus. Taxonomy (NCBI): domain Eukaryota; kingdom Metazoa; phylum Chordata; class Aves; order Tinamiformes; family Tinamidae; genus Tinamus; species Tinamus guttatus. The sequence continues at coordinate 172,114 of NW_028289346.1, forward strand.
AAAGATTAGCTTCTTTAGAAGCTTATGAATCTTTACCCAACGTATTTGCCATGACTGCCATTAGCTCACAGAGTTCAAGGAAAAAAGTCTGAGACAAGAGTCAGAGGGTAAATAAGGAAAAAAAATAATCAAAACAAAAAACCCAAACAACAACAACAAGAACAACAAAACAAAAAAAAAAACAGGAATTCTCCTCCCTATCTTAATTCTCAAAGACAGGAAATCTTAATTCTTCTTGCATTATTTTCAGCATTATTTCCACCCACATGGCAAGACTCTAAAATAATATTGCAAAACACATACTTAGGCAAGTTAGACTTTGTCTACCTGCAGACACTATTAGTTTTATTGCTGTAACTCCTCATGTGGGGGCATTTTGAGAGAAAGACTGAATCAGAAAAGAAAGGACAGTTGATCTAGAATAAAAACACCAATATTAAAAATATTATCTTATGTCTCTAAGTTGCTCCATGAGGAAAAACCCTACAGCTTTTCTATAAGTACCACAAACTGCTTCTACCCGCACATTCTATCAAGGGAATCTCTAGAGATGTTTAAAGTTCATTAAGTGATTTGCTGCCAGTCTTACCTGTTCCAAGCAGTCAAGGAAAAAAAAGTGAACAGTCTATTTGTTTTCCCTGTTTCTGCAGACAATCTAATTCTCTTAAACTGTAAGAAATGCTTCTTCATGAGAAACCTAAGTACAGACAGAACAGCAGACTTGCAGATGAGCTGTAAGAAAAGGTGCTTTTCCCAAAACTACTATACAAGAAATAAATAGGGCCAACTCAAAAGCACTAGTTGATACCTAACAGATAGTAAGAACATAGGCTGGTAAGTTTCTGTATTAAACTTGATGTATGAAATATGACGTTCAAATACTTTCAAAGCTTTAGAAAACATACGGAATTCCTATTTTTGCAAGAGATGGATAAGCAGCTGAAGTGCTTAGAAAGAGAGTAAATAGCAAATTTCAAATACCATAGGTTTTCCACTCCGGTTCCTGCAAGGCCATGCTACCAACATTAAATCCCTTTGCAAATATCATCCAAAACCTAGCAAGTAAATAGGGGTCTAAAACATCTCCCTGCTGTACAAGCACCAAAATCTGGACAGACTCGGTGATCTGCTCTGCAGAGACCGCTGGTAGCCGAAATAAGCACAGCAGGTTATTCCCTGTGGCAGGGCTGGTGGCAGAGGGCACGGGAACACCCCGTGTAGGAGAGGGAAGGAGATGGCGATGGTGCCAGTGGGGGACAGCACTAGGGCACAGAGCCCAGCAGAGATAGAGACAGGGATGCCAGGGGAGCTTTTCTTTGTGCGCTATTATTACTAACGGGAGAACCACTTGTTTTGGAATTGAATGTTCTGTAAAGACCAAATAAAAGAGTAATGAGAGCTGCAGAGCAGGATGTGGATAGAAGATTCAGCTGTTTAGATGAAAATGCTCTTAGGGGAAAAAAAAATGAAGAGAGAAAGCAAGGTGAAGGGATGGAGCAAAGGAGGAAGGAACGAGGGCAAGACCCTGGTAAGAATTAGAACTGATGATGAGAGGCTGCTTGCCGAAGCCTCATACAAAATAAAACCAAAACACACTTGCTGCACAGATGCCCCGAGAGATTCTAGCAGGGTAGTACAAGGGCTGTTGGTCGCAGCGCTCGCTGCCTCTATAGGAGCCCTCGGAGCCGCGAAGGGCTGCGCAGCGCTTCCCAAGGACGCAGCTATGGAGCCCCCGGCAGGACGGAGGGGACGCGCCCGGCGCGGCGGGGCCAACGGCTCCCCAATGGCCGCGCCCCCTCGCTCCGGAGCCGCCACTCCCTCCTCACCCGGCCCGGCTGCAGGGCCCCGCGTTACGAGCCCGGCTCCAACCGCGCGGCGCCCCAGGACGCGTCCCCGCTCGGCTCCTGCGCGGAGGCGCTGCCACGGGCTCGGCGTCCGGCGCCCGCTCACCAGCTGCTTGAGGTCCTCCTCGGAGAGGCCGGCGTTGCGGTACCGCTGCTGCTCGAACTCGTAGCGCGTTGTCTTGGCCACGACAGCCACTCGCGCCGGCTGGAACCCGCCGCCCACCGCCGCCGCGCCCAGCCTGCCGCAGCCCCTGCGCCTCGGCGCGGCCCCCGCGCACCGGGCGGCCGGGCTGAGCGTGAAGAGGAGCCGCCGGGCACCGCCAAGCACCAGCGCCCAGCGGTCAGCCACGCGGCTCACGAGGCAGAAGTAGCCGGAGAGACAGCACCGAGGGGAGTACATAGCCCGGGCACAGGCGGCAGCAGCGCGGGCACCACTAGACATTCATTGGCCGCACACATGCGCGACCCTCCGCCACTGCGGAAGCAGTCACGACGCACACGACACTCCCCCCTCCCCGCGGAGCCGTGCGCCGCGCGTGCACGCCCCCCCCCGCGCGCAGGGCGTCGCGCATGCGCCCTGCCCGGCGCACCGGCCAGAGCTGGAGGTGGGGCTGCGCATGCGCCCCGCTCCTCGCTGCAACCCCGCCCCCGCGGCCCCGCCCCAACGGCCGCCGATAGCTTCTCAGTGCTCATGTCCTGTCATACAGCACCTTCCTTTTTCTTTTAGCAGTTTGTAAAATAAAGGCGGCTATGTGCTCCAACTAGGACTACTTGGCACTGAATAGGCTCTCGAAATACTGTGGCAGTTCTTAGTGAGCTGCCTCGCTTACAGCTGCTCAGCTGGCAGCCGCACCTATCTCATTTGGGAGGTTGGGAAGGCAACAACAGGTCCATGGCTTAAAAAAAATGACTGAATATCTTTCTAGTCAGTAGTCAGAAACACGCTGTTTGAAACAGCCACCTCTTATGCCTAGCCATTGCAGCCTTTATTGCTTTCCTTGTGGTGCCTGAGGAAGCAGAGGCAGCATGGTGAAAGCCACGCCTGGGAAGAAAAACTTGAAGCAGAGCCGTGAATACATGTGTGCTGGGACAAGTCTGCATTTTGCAGGCCTCAAGGAAAAGCTGCAGTTATGAATCATGAGCTGTTTTTGCTCTTTGATACTTGAAGCTGTTTGGAAATACTGGTGCCTTTTAAATAAATAGCTGTCTTTTCAGATATATAATAATAAGTGCTTCTGCATGGAATGCTTCATTAATTTTTACTTTTCTAATTACGCTTGTGCCTGCTTATTCCCTGGGGGAAGTTACCATCCTGAACAGCTGAAGTGAGATACTGAGGAATTTGCTTTTTATCTGTCAGTGCAGCAATCTTCTACAATACAAAGACTTTCTTAAATATGAGATGAGAGCAGCTAACGCTATCCAGCTGTACCCTGTTACAGTGCTACAACAGTGCAAAACAAAAGCTCCATCCGGTCTTTTCTGATAGGTGGGAGCTTTTCTGTTTACTGATGAACCTAGCCTTGATGGAAACTGCCATAAGACAGACCAGATAGATAGTAATCAAACATGGCTAATTCCCTTGCTAACCAAAAGAATCTCATTCTGTCTCATGCCGTATAGCCATTAACATTTACATTGTAGGAAGCAGCAGATAATACCAGATCACAGAGACCAGAAGGATAAAGAGATTTTGAAAAGATAAGACAATTTATGGCTCTGTTCTGAAGGGTATCTACTTTAAAACCATTCGACAATTATATTACTCCTCTATGATTTTGCATTTCACAAGTTACCTATTTGTATTAAACTATTTTGATCTTAATTTGCAAAACAAATCAGCTCTAACCTCTATTGTAGTTTTGAATAGGAAGCAGTATTTTACTCTGAAGCTATGCCATTATCATCTTACGGTCTTTTGAATTAATAAGCATAAAACATGAAAAAAATATATCTTCAAATGAAAATTCAAAGCAGTATGTGATAGTATTGGCCTCATTTCTGGCAGCACAACTGAGACCCATCCAGTGACCATCCAAGATCCCAAAAGGAAGTCTCCAACAGGACAGTTGAATAGTGCATTGATCTTCTACCCCATTCTGTATTCAGAAAAAGATCCAAAGTTTCTGTAACTTTTTGTAATAGAACAGGTGTTGTGGAGTCTTACTATGGATTGCACCTTCTCTGTAGATGAGCCACTTAATACTGCTTACAACAATTCCAATTTAAACTTCCCAGCCTCTCCCTTACTACACCCTTTACTGTGAGCGTGCACTTGGGTTTATGTGAATTGGACCCAAGTATCTGTCAAATGTTACACTTGAGTCATTTCAAAATATGGTCGCAGATTGTAACATATAGGATGACACATATCCATGCCGCATCTTAAATCAGAGAAACACACCCAGCACCCTAAAGAACAGATTTGTTCATATGAAATTAAATAAGTGTAAGCAAGCCTGGTATTCCCAGGATATGAGTACAGAGTAGGGGTGAATCCCACACTAATAACTCTTTAAGCCATTGGCCGCCTGCAGTCAAATTTGTCAAGGGGACAAGAACTCAAGGCTTTTAAAACTCCCTATGAAAACAGACATCTCACTAGCACCTGCCGTTTCAGTGTAACACCCAATTTAGACACCGAGGAATTGATAGGTCAGGTAAACATCAATATATAATCCCATTGAAAACCAAGCAGCTTTAGTTCTGTGTCCACCAAACTTCTTAATGGACTTTAAAAAAACCCTATATAATAAACTTAACACGATCTTTTTATTTTACAAAACAATGTAACTGGAATGTAGAAACTAAATTATTCCTAAATCATTACACAAGCTGCACAACTCCAGCAGTGGGAGACTCTTCCAACAATTATGTTCTGTAAAACATTCCGTAAATGTAGCCTTTTCATCCAGAAGAATTTGCATCTTGGTTCTACTGCAATTGCAATCAGAGACAACTGTTCATTTCTACAGAAGTTGCACTCTCATATTAAAGTCTATGAATAATGGCTTTTTGCTGTTATTTAATTAAAACCATTTATACAATTAAGTTATCCAGTCATTTATGATCTCCAGGCTTTCTTAATACATACTTAACTCCTACTGATATCTGAAAATGATAATGTTATCTTTATATTGAAGATGATAACGCTATCAGTGTTAGCTGCATTCACAGAGCACAGGGTAAACAGACCATCTAGGTTACATTTTATGAAACTGAGTCCTCAGACTGTGAACCCAGCTGACCACAGTTGTTAACTCTGCTTATTCAGAGGAAAGCTCCAGACTAGCTCCTAGAGAACATGTCATTTACTCCACACATCGCAGTCTTACAATCCAGATAGATTAGTAAATTAGTAGTTATATTCTGATTGAATATCTGGGTCAATGTGTGCTTTCATTTTGTGTGCAACATAGATACTCTCAGCAGTGATTATGTTTGTACCATTTGATTTATACATTTCCCAAAAGAGCAGAAAATCTCAAAAGATGATGATTTTTTCAGAACACTAAATGCAAGTATTCTCGCGAATGCAAAATTTTGAATGTTTTCCCTTAAAACTTAAGAGAAAGGGCAAGCTTTCTTGGACAAGAAAGGACACTTTCCTTAGGATATATCTAATTAACAAAATTTTACCTGTCTACTTTTCTTCCCAGTCTCTGTTTATGTAAAGTAGACTATCATCCCTGAAGCAGACTAACATAACAGACTTCAGCTTTTCAGAAGCAATTTGAATTTGCTGAAATAGCTACAGACGCACTATTTTCTAAAAATGAATGTAATGACTCTGGAATCTGAACTCCCTTTTTAGACAGAAAATTTTGTCCTAGAATAGGCTACATATTTATTCCTAATTTTCCTGCCAGGGTGCCCCATGGTTAAGTCCTCTAAAAAAAACCTCTTACAGAAAAACAAAAACAAAAGATGCTGTTTCCATCCCAGTCTGTTTTTACAGTCTGTTAGTAGCACTGGCACTAACAGTTTTTGCTGTGTTTATTCATTCACTGGGGACATTACTGAACTCTAACTGTGATCCAGAGGTCATTTAAGATCACGATATTAAAAAGTGACAAGATTTAGGAAGATACTCAAAGCTTTTTAAAATGCTTTTTTAAAAAAGCTTCCAGGCCATAGAATAAATAATTTAGGTCAACCCATCCAAATAATTTTTTTGTCAGAAACTCATAATCTTAAATGTCTGTTATCTGCATATATATCCTTATGTTCGGAAGTGCTAATTTTCACTTTTGAAAATTATTCTTCTATTAATACCTATAACTTTCCAGTCCTACATGCATGAGCACGTGTATATATGTATATAAAGTTAATCACTGGGATTTGACATAAATTTTGACATGAAAAGCATGTTCTGTAAATAAAATCTGAAGAAAAAAAGTAGAACAGGTTACTCCATGATCAGCAGGACTAATGATGTCTAGTTTCATATGGATTTGAGCCCCATGTCCTTGCTGCACTGCCCAGGCCACAACAACTTCAGCCATCCATCCTGCCACGGTTCCCTCTGCCCTCCCTCCCAGCAGACGTTGCACTAGGAACATGCCCCTCAGCCACGAGCGCCTCGGACAAAGTACCAAGCTTACCCTGCAGCTCCGTCCTCAAAGGCCACCTTAATCCCAGTTGTGTCTCCCACAATTGCAAATTTTCATAAAACCTGTAAGAAAGGACTTTTGTGCTGTCTCCTGTCAGATATTTCTGTCTCATCAGTTTTGTCTGAAACTGAACGGTGGGCTCAACATGGGCTGGATGGATAGAGGGACACAAGAGTAAACACTTGTTTAAATCTTGTTTCCTTAGGAAAACAGGCTAGAAATACTGGGGAATGGGAGGAGCTGCTTGTAGGAAATTAGAGGTGGGACACAAAATAAGACATCTAGTTAGACTGAAAGACATAAGAAAATGGTTTATTTGGGGTGCACAGTAATGTTTTGTTGCTCTGGCTGTTATAAAATGACAAAATTTCCATTATCAAAACCAACTTAATATGTTAAATATTAGCATACCTTCAGCTTTGGAAACAAGGATTTTTAGTGCAATGAGACTAAATAGAGTAAATAATATATTAGGAGCTCAGGAGTAAAAATTCATACCATAAATATGTCTGTGTTATGAGAAACCCCAGAAGAGAATGCACCCAAGGACATATTTTTGCTGTTGTTGCCAGAAAATACAGACCAAACAGCAGATGTTCTTGGGACATCATGAGAGAATATGGACAAAAACAGCAAAGACTGGTTGAAGACGAAGGACCACCGTATCTTCAAAGAACTGTCTGGGACTGGGCAGTAGGACCAAAACAGGGCCTCTGAGCCAGAATGGGGCCATATATGGAAGTGAGTTCCAGGTTGTCATCAAGTGGACACAGCGAGACGACCACCAGGGGGTCTCAGAAGACCACCAGGGACCACCAAAGGGACAGAGGGCGCACGCGCACAAGGGTGGGGTAGATTGTAATTACTTCTGGGAAACAGAATGAATATGTATGATCATTCCAAGAATTTAATGCATATGTAGATAATTTAGAAATAAAAGCTTTAGCAAACACACCTTAGGGTGTGCACGATAGGTGGAGCTATCCCCTGTGCATCCAGCACTGCAATAAAGTGAATGTCTGCTTCTTAATACTACATTGGTGTTAAGAGGTTTTTTTTTCTCCTGGTTTTCGGTGACATCTGCACATCTATGTATTTATATGATCTCTATTACCAAAGAGTCCAAACTCTTCAAAATAATTAAAATAGTTAAACATCTTTTTTCATCCTCAGCTTTTGAAAGATGCAGAAAAGATTCATTTTTAAGTGCGTGTGTGTGAATATATATATTCTTGCATGTGTATTTAGTGATGTTGGGAAAAGGCAACTCAAAGGAGTAGAATTTTTCTTTTTTTTCTGATGATCATCAGCCTTGTTACATATGTTGGGATGGCAAATTCCAATTTTTAGGACCTGTGTCTGCCCAAGCTCTGTCTCCTGCTCTGGAACTCCTTCATTTGCCAATGATTTTACAGCAGTAGTGGAATTTAGCTGTTGTGGGCTATCATGACCCTATTTCATGGAGGGCTTTGATTATCAGGGCAGACTTTGAAGTTGCACTCTGTGTTCAGTGCATAACCAGCTGAGCTCCAGGGCAAAGGTCTCACCATGTCCTGTTGCTAAATCCATGGGGCTGCCGCGTTTTACAGCTGCTGGACGTTTTTATAACATAGTGCTTTGTTCCCAAGTATGAGTTGCAGCAATGAATTATGGAGGCCAGTGATACAAACATAGTTGTGGTCAGGAGTGAGACTGATAGCAAAGGACAAAACGTACAGCCAGTCATGAAAAGTACATTTTTGTTATGCTGGCTGCTTGAATATCAGTAAAGTGAGGAGTTGCAGAATGCCAGGGCAGTGTAACAGCTCCGGAGACAGATGGGCTCTTGTGAAACACTTCCCTTTTCCTGCGGGCTAAACCCCACTTGGGCTGACTGGCCTCCAAATGCTAAATTGATGTCAGGCAAGTGCTAATTTTGGCAAGGCGTTTAAGATTCAGCATAATCCAGATGCTAATTTTGGCAGGGCACTGAAAATTCAGCAAAAATCTGGAATTCTTCCAACCTCGTATTTATGCTCAGATAGGAAGACTAAATTTTAATTTTATTCTGCAAACATGACTTTTAAGGGTCTGGAATCATTACAACCGCCTTAATGAAGCGAACTTCATGTATTCTGGAACATTTTTTCATCTCTGATGATGATAAGAAAATAGTATTTGCTAACCAACAGTATAAAAAGTAGAGGATTTGCTGGAGAATGAAAACAGGCATTTTCTTAAAATGAAGAGCATTAAATGGTGGCTTTGTACTGTACATGGGGTATGTTACCTCACAGGTAGCATTAAAGAGAAATGATTTTTCTAATTCTTCATAGGAATGATTAGACAGTGAACAGTAGCTTGAGGAATAACTTGTACAAAGGGATTGGGTCTTTGGCACTGTTGGTACTGCACATATTAGGGCATGCAACAGCTACGCCTCATTACAAGACATGATGCTGCTTAGAGATTTTGACAGCTAAAAACAAAACTGAAGTAATCCTGGCTAATTTCACACAGTTAAGGTAATCTTTTTTTTATGGAGATCATAGAATCATAGAATCATAGAATGCTTAAGGTTGGAAGGGACCTCTAGAGATCATCTAGTCCAACCCCCCTGCACACACAGGGTCACCTAGAGCACGTGGCACAGGACTGTGTCCAAGTGGGTTTTGAAGATCTCCAGAGAAGGAGACTCCACAACCTCTCTGGGCAGCCTGTTCCAGGGCTCTGTCACCCTCACTGTCAAGAAATTTTTTCCTTAAGTTCCTGTGGAACTTTTGGTGCTTCAGTTTCTGGCCATTACCTCTAGTTCTGTCGGTGGCCACCACTGAAAAGAGGCCAGCACCATCCTCTTCACTCCCTCCGTTGAGGTACTTGGAGACACTGATTAGATCCCCTCTCAGCCTTCTCTTCTCCAGGCTGAACAGGCCCAGCTCCCTCAGCCTCTCCTCATAGGGCAGATGCTCCAGGCCCCTGATCATCCTTGTGGCCCTGCGCTGGACTCTCTCCAGCAGCTCCACATCCCTCTTGTACTGTGGAGCCCAGAACTGGACACAATACTCCAGATGCGGCCTCACCAGGGCTGAGTAGAGGGGCAGGATCCTCTCCCTTGACCTGCTGGAGACGCTCTTCTCAACGCACCCCAGGATCCCATTGGATCCCATTGTGCTCTGCTTTAGATGTTGCTGATACCCACTTCAAAGCAAACAGAACCCAGAACTCCATGTCTGGCAAAACAAATTATTTCCTGCTCTGCTTTTTTAATCACTATCAAGTCTGTGTGTGTTACATTTATGATTTGGTATCTTAACTTTAAAATTGAGTAACAATTTAAATAAAATAATAATTGAGAAGGAATATCAAAAGAAGTTACCAGTTTTTCAGGAGTTTCTGTGGTACTTCTGAACAGTAGTTCCTTTTAAAAACTTTGAAACTATTTTATTTAAAACAAACTCAGATTTTCCTTTTTAATCTCGTCAATCAGGATGTGACGAAGAGTCCTAATGAGGCCAACAGGGGAGTTACATATATAGGGGACCAGTAAAGTTCCCGTTGTTCTCTGTAAGGAGGCAAAGCTGCACTTGTATGACGTGATGCTGCCTGGCTCTCCACACCAGCAGTCTCAGTAATGCTGGGAATTCTTGTTGCTTCCACACAGGACACACTGTGTCTCCACCCATGGTGCTTTTCCCTTAGGTTTATGGCTACGTGTGGGTCAGCTGCTCAGGATGCCTTAGAATTCATCCTAGTAGCGCACCAAGGGAAACTCCATGCCAGAAAAGAGAGGACATTTAAATCATGATCCTTAATCAGAATTAAGTTAGGAGCAGATTTAAGGGAGAGTTGATAGTGAGGTGTAATGTAAGACATAGTGCTTAATGCGTTTGCCTTGTCACAACTGTCATCCTTGTCATTCTCCTATACCTTTCCCAGCCTCTCTGCTCTCCCTCAAGGATACAAATCCTCATGAACAAATTTCTGCAAGAACAGAGAAAAGGGAATGAGATAGAAATCATAGCAGTCATCCTGCATATAGCCCCGTGCTTTGCTATTCCTGGTATTTCATGCTGCCTTCTGAAACAAAGCCCCTATGGATCTCACAGAGTAACAGTTCTTTATAAATAAGGGGATTACAGCACTGTAAAGACCTATGATTTCTGATGACCATCATAGAAACAGCATCTGTTTCTGAATGTAAACAAAATGCATCATTTCAGAGAAAGAACAGAATCTCCTTAATGGCTATGAAGGAAATATGCTAAAAATCTCTTAGGAGTGTCAGAAGCAAAAGATAACATTTTCAAAAACATCTTAGTGACTTAGGAGCCTAAGTACTGAATTCAGATCCCTACTAGCAATGGCAAGTATGGCTGCTGTGTTTTTTGGGGGTTTTTTTTTGTTTGTTTTTGTACTGTTATGAAAAATTGGCCTATCATAATCTAAGGAACTATGTTAGTTAAGATTCACAATAAGAAAATTGTTTATTAAGAAAGGGAGCCCTATCATTGTTTCCTTGAGACAAAATGGGTAGAAGGGAATGAATTAAAATGCAGGAATATGCTCTAATTGTATCTCTTATAATGAAACAGTCGTTGAGAACCTTTCCTCTTAACATTTATAGCAGTTTAAAGGAGAGGTAACCTCCTGAACCCAGTGGAACAGTGGATCAGTAAATATAAGAAGGCCTATTTATACACAATCTTCGATGAAAATAGAGAGGCTTTTGAACAGCATCTATTAAATGTTCTTAAATATGTAGGATCAGATCTCTCATCCAAATGTGTGTGTGTCTGCTGGTATTTAAAATTGACCTCACCCTGTCCAAACCCATGAGACTTCTTTGAGTGTTTTGGGCATGGGAGTTTCATGGACAGGTACACTGTGAGATGTGAATGTCTGCATGCAAAGTGGCACATGGAGACCAATAAATAATATGCAAAATTAAGCCTGCATGGGTCTGAGAATGACAGAAGAATCAAGATAAAGCAGGAAATACTAGAGATCATCCAAAAAGCACTTGAAGGGGAATGTTAAAACTGAATAATAGATCATATAGATAGAATGATAGTAACTATTTGGACATAAATGAAAGAGAGAAGCTTAAACTAATGGGTCAGGAAAAAACAGCACAACATGCGTATCTCCGAATCTGTTTGCTGGCTGCCATCTGAATATCTGTATCAGAAGTCTCACAAATCAAAATAAATATTTAACTTGTAAATACGTTCTCCTATACTGCTCTGTCATTCCCTTTCACCTCATTTTTTCTCTGAAAGAACAAAGAGTTCTTATCATCAGTAATTTTGGAAGGGAGTCAAGCACCATCCAGAATTTTCAAGTACCAGAAACTCTCTGTAAAGTCAATAGAGATTAGGAATTATGGAGTGAATGTTTGACTATCTGGGAGTAATTCTGGGAGTTTTCACAGCTAACAATTTTCCCATTTGTTAAACAGAAAATAAAAGTATTTGTGAGAAAATGTTGTATAAAGGCATCATGCTTTGTTTAGAGAATGGAATGCTACTGAAATGGAGTTAAGCAACTGATCATGGGAACAAGCACTGTAAACTAATATTTTTGCCAAAAGGAGAAAAAAAGGCTTGCTTGTTTTCTTAAGTAAACAGTCACTCATAGCTGTTACTTGCACAGGGTTTGATTCTTGTTGAACAGCTGCTGAAGAGTTCAGAATATAAAGACAGTTTGCTGCTCTGCTGAAGAGGGAAATTTATGCAGCAAGCATCAAGTGCTGCCTTAGTTTCTCTGTGAGGAAGGAAAATGTAATTGACAGCTCCTGCTCCGCCACTAACAGTTTTGTACAAGTGGGTGAATCCAACCTCAAGCTTGTCGTGCCTTCTGCTAAGAAAATAGAAGAGTTTTTAACTTTAACTTTCAGGATATCTTGCTTTCTGCAAATCAGACTGTAGCTTTGATGTAGGCTGTATTAACATCTTACAGAGCAGGATTAAGTTAGGAGCGTGTCCCCTTTAGTTGCTTTCTTTACTTTGAGAAGCGTCTATTAAAGTTACGTTGAAGTAAACTATCAAAAACGTGGCATGTAAATCTTGCCTCATAAATTTCCTAGTGAAGTAGTTGTTACAGCTGAACAGCAATCAAGGTTAACCACTGAATAATAAATACGATCTTTTTAGCGAGCACATTATGCAAGAAGGCATTAATAACTGAGCTGATGTGGGCTCAACTTTCTTTTATTCAGGTAGTAATTGCCATCTCAGCACCTCCAGTCATTTCTGCTGAATCGTACCAAAGAAGCCTTTAGGTTTAGCTTGGCAATAGTAAAATTTCTTAACTCTCATTCAGTCTTTTATCAAGAGCATTACAGTGCTATAGAGTTGGTACTTGATCTAGCAGAACCTTGCACTGTTGAAAATAGTCAACCAAAATGCTAAAAGGACTTATCTTCATCTACATTGAACAGATTATCTATGATAGAATCTTTGATTAAAGTTATATTCAGCATGAAAAAAGTTAAATTTTCATTCCTTAAAAGAAAAAAGAAAAAAAATATATCAAAGGGCCACAGCATTTCCAAGAGGATTTCAGCTTACCAGATCCACTGCTACTTGCTTGAGTTATATTTTCATCTTCTTCATCATCACTATCACAGTTTAATGGATGAAAAGTTATTTCTGATTCTGTGTCTATCATCTGATTAGCTTCTGATTCTTGCTCGCTGCAGGTTCGCAGTGCCACAATGCAGTGATGTACTGCTGTATCCAACATCCTTTGATGTATCCAGTCTGAGCTTTTTCGCTCATATTTAAAGGTATCAGAGTGTAGGGGAAGTTCTGGCTCCCTGTCCAGACAAGTCAGCTTCCTCATTCAGAAATGCTAAAAGCCATGTTAAAAAAAAAAAAAAGCCATGTTGACATGGTCAACCCATGTCTGCACAAAGATATGACCCCATTACACTATACTAGTTGTTTACTCCAGAAATGTTGACATGTACACAGAAGTAGGGCACTGTGACCTCCAAACAGTACTGTATGGCTCTCCTCATCCCACCTGTGTCCAACACATAGTTTCGTAATTCCTGAGTTTCTCTACAGCCAAAGTATTTATGGGTTGGTACAGCTATGGAATCAAGAGAGACTTCTCTGATGAGACAGAAACATGACAACCATTCAAACCCAAGCAGTATTTTTTGCTGGCAAGGTTGCATGAGATGACAAACTAAAGTAGTTTCTTGCTTGGGTTTGCTAACAAGAGCCAAGCTGTCCCACAGAGATTATCACTGGCAGCAGTCTATTCCTTATGGCATATGGGACTCATGTCAGTACCCACAAACCCTGGCACCACACACAAATACCAGGAAGCACAGTGTGGAGTAAACACCATGAGCTTAGCAGCAGGTTAGACATGTAGAGAGAAAGGGCAGGCCTCTGGCCAAGTGACAAAGTGGTGTAGAAATACATTAAAATCTTACCATGTTGTTTTAGGGCTAGAAAGATTCATGGCAATAGATGAACTTGCTGCTGTCTTCAAACTTACTGAATTCTCAGCTGAGGAATAAGAGCTGTTTTCAGATAACTAGGAATAATATAAGCAGATGAATTAATTAATCCAAACATATTCTCTGTAATAAACAGGTCTGCTAGAAATCCAAAGTCACTGAAGTGTATTTCTGTGGAAGTTGGTGGAGCTTCTTCCCACTGTGTACTAAACCAGTGCCATAAACAGTATCCTTTAAGTCAGCACACCAAAATGTTACTTTCTGAAAAAGCAAAGTCAAAAAAGACCCCCAAACTTGATTTGCTCACAAAACATCATTGCCTGAAAGTTAAAACAGGCTGCAAGGGCAGCAGGTTTTTCAAGCACAGTTGACAGTGGTACAACAGTTCCCTCATTCATTGTTTCCCATTTCATTCATTCCCCAATTCATTGTTTCTACTGAAACTCATATGGGAAATTCCTTTGAAGTCCTGCAGCAAAATAACTGCTTTAAAACAGTGTTGTTTTTAATTTTATTGAGCTTCAAACATGCATATTAGCCATTAAAGCCACTCTTCTTTTTACCTGAACATGTGCTTCTTTCGTAGTCACTAGGCATGCAATGGGATTTTCAGGACATGGGAGGGCTTGTGGTGGCTGCAAAATGGCAGGTCTAATGACATTCCACAACTGACTTGGTGACAAGTATCCTTGCAAACAAAAATAAAATATTTAAACAAAGACTTTTTCCTTACATGTAATTCATACCTATGTGCCTTGCCCCTTTAACTAAAAGCTGCAGAGCACGCTTAAATAACAGTTATTGCCATTGTTTACTTACGACATGTTCTGAAAAATGCTAATTCCTTCTAAAATTCATAATTCTGCATTGAAACCAACCCATAGTATCCCAACAAAATAGAAAGGTAATACAAATACATACATATACTTACATATATACATTATATTTACACAAACACACATGTGTGTGTGCATGTATAACAAACTGGCACTGCTTTGTGATAGATCTGTTAGCTGATATTTCAAATTTAATCCTGAACCTGCAGATGCCAAGAAGGAATCCTCATTGCCTTCTCTGGAAGAAGAATTTTAACCTCATTCAGTCATGTATCAGAAATGTGGAATTTGACTTTTCAAACTTATAATCGCTCTACTCAGAAATTAATATAACCATAAACAGTCAGAGCACAGGCTCAGAACAGAGCTTACAGGATACTTATGTCCTCAAATAAGTAATTTATGAACCTCCTAAAGGATTCACTGAGCACGGAGGAGGGTTGTCATTTTTATCTGTTCTTTATCTGTTAAGAAGGTCTTCGTGGAAGAAGAGTCAATATAATGTTGCAATGACAAGTTACCTTCTTTTGTACTTTTGATGTCAGTGTTTCTTCGAAGAAGAGCTGAGGTCATGAATATGTTATTCTTCTTTACTAAAGAATGAGGAATTTAAACTTTAACAATAAGTAATAATAAATTATTTGTCTCTATGTCTGTAACCAATTGCCATTTTGGTAGTATTTCAGCAATATCCCACAATTCATCCAAACAAGATCTCTGAGATCTTGTCCTCACTTTACAGTTGAAGAGATTTAGGCATGGAAAGCACTGCAGCTGTTTTCGCTATGTCAGAAAAAATATTTTTTGGATATTAACAGATGCTTTAATCTCACAAAATCCCACTTGAGCTGCTGGTGCTGCTAGTTTGCAAAAGCCATGAAAATGGAAATGCTATCTGGTCTCATGTTATTTTTTTAGGATCAATAAATTAAGGTACCCTGCCCTAACATGTGATTTTCTATGTAAATATTTATTCTTGTTGTTTTCTTCTTTTAATTACCTGTCTGGGAGGGGCGAAAGGTAGGCAGGATGATAAAGGAAGACGATCTTCCTCTTTTCTGAGAGACTGTTGTATCTAAAAGGATAAAGAGAATGAAATTATCCTTTGTTCATAGCAAAAAAAGAATAATTTTTGAGGTTAGCCAATTTGATGCCATGCCTTCCTTGGGAGCAGAATCAGCTTATTTCCCACTACCTACTAGCTTTTTGAGGAAGACCTTCAGGTTATGCCTCTAGTGCTGAATCAGAGGGGTCTCTGAGGCCATGTAGCACAGCCTGGCTTATCCACATTACAGCGATTCTGTCTTGAAAATGGTCATTGGAGAGGTTCAAAACAGAGCCAGGGAGTGAGCTGACAGCTCAACACTGTGGACAATCCAGAGGCTTAGCACCCAAGCTCACTCCTGAACTCTGCTTTATTTTTTGGTATAGGCATGCTCCCCATCCTGTACCTATGGTTTTTATACATGACCTCAGTGTAATTTTCAGAGTAAGCTAAAGTTAGGCTGTCTTAAATCCTTTTAGCTTAGGTGTGCCATAGGACTGGATAAAGCAAAACACAGTATACATATATTAAGGCCTAAACTGTGAAGTAACTTTTTGGCCCCATCATCACATTAAATTAATACTATAAACCTCCGATCATTCCTACTGCCTTCAATGACTTGTGCACATTTTCCCCAAATATTATGGAAGGAATACACTGCCTTTAAAGGGATTTCCAGGTCAGCTGGCAGACGGATGGAAGTAGAAGCCTTTCTGAAAATTGCTTTACATTTCCATGGATTCCCCAAGAAGGACTGTTCTCTTCCACAAACAGGGGAATCTCATTCCTTTCCAGCCCCCATCCTCCCTTGTCTGAGTTCCAGGAATCCATATGGAATATATGCAGGTACATTTCTAAATGTATCCAAAAATACTGTCTCTTCTTTACCAGATGAGATTACAGAACTGCAGTAATCAGAAAGGTGAGTGGAGCTGAACAGCACACCTGTGTTGGACTGTGAGTCAGACTTCTGGAAAGTAAAAGATGACGATCTTGCCCGTTTTCTGGAGCAACTGATGAGATCTAAAGAAAAGTAAATATATTGTTCTGTAGAAACAGTTGGTAGCAGATGTCAGCACAATGGTATGATATAGATTTAAAACTTGAAGACAATAAATTCTAGGAACAATTTATAATAATAATAGCTTTAAGGCAGAATCTAAAAGTGAAAGAGTCAAGATCTGGTACAAAGCCCTAGTGAGTCTTCTTTATTTCTATCAATGTCAGGGGATCTCGAACCAGTACTTGGAATCAGTTCAGCGCCCACAGGCTCAGAATGCATTAAGAATGAGAAGTTACAGAGCAATGGGGCCTATGTGAATAGAAAAGGGCAGATAGGAACTAATACAGCTAATTAATATTCCTGTGTATTTTCCAGAAGTTCTGGAGTTCGGCGCTCTGACAAATTTGAGAGGTAAGATGGGAGAAAGATTCTGGAGGAAAGACAGAGCCATACTGGGATACTATACATACTGGGATACCATACTAGGAGGCCTTACAACCCAAGCAGTGAGAGGCTGTTAACAGGGATTTGTACTGGCTCATACAAGGTGAGGGTTTAAACACTGTTCTCGCAGGCAATGGTCAAATCTATGAATAACCCAGTGTATTATTATGCTATTTCAATGATGTGATTATTACCATTTCTAGCTTTGCAAACTGGGTCTTCTGCAGGCTGCTGAAAGAAAACAGAAGGGTGGAAGGGTCAAGGAGAATAGATCTGCCATTTTCTAGAGCAGGACACAAAGTTTGTCAATCCAACATATATATACATATATATGTATATATATATATATATATATATATAAAGAAGTCTTGTCCCTACTTTTGCTTATTCTATTTTGAGTTCAGTTATCACAAGTCTTAACCTAGGCAGAAGTCTTCCACTGCCACTAGGATCACCATCTATAAAATCTTCATTTCTTAGCATTTTCTATCAATTATGCAAAACAAAAGCTTAAGATTTTACCTTCAAAGCATGGTTCTTCTTCTCAAAGATAAATGTTGGCTGGGCAAGCACCGATCTCTCTGGAAAAGAGAAAAGATAATTTTTAATGAGAGTTCTGTAGTTCCACTTTTCAGCCATAGTTCTCAAAGTGCGCTGCAAACAAAATCAAGACTTTACCCCCTTGTTACAGTTTAAAGACACTAAGGAGTTGCAATGGTGTATAGCATTCTCTATAAATAACAATAATAAAAAAGGTTAGGGTCCACATTCCCAGTGTGAGTTTTGCCTAACTAGAGGCCTCAGGATTGTCTCATATTTCTTTTACACTTTTTTTTTTGGTAGTGAAAAAAGAAGATATTGCCTTTCATCCAGTGCCTTTAGCCTATACAAACAACACATTCAATTTTATGGTTTTCCGTAAGGATACCAGATATGCTTTAGGGGACTAAATAATAAGAAGAACATTTTGATTTTCAGACCTCATTAAGCAGTACACTAGGAAATTACACTTTCTCTTCCTCTCATCTCAGATATGGAGCCACCTATTACACCCTCAGAAGCTAGCAATAATGCAGCCTTTAATTTTGATGGATGCAAATTTAGATCCTTGTTCCCATTACAGGTTCCAGAGTGTTGGAATTGCATCCAAAGCGGCTCTCAGTTTCAACTCCCAGTTTGTACAGGTTTTGCAAAGGCTCTTGCATGTGCTGTGCCAGTCTTCATTCTTTAGCAAATACCTTTTCTCTCTTCCAAATTCCTATCCTAACTTTTTTTTTTTCAATCATATAGTAATACCTATTTTTTAAATCATGGAACAGAGATGATCCTCAGATCTTCCTTCCTGTTTCACAGACACATCAGTTGTACCTGTGCCACCTGATAAGTATTTGCCTAAGGTCTAATGTGTTTTAAAACCTTGTTGCAGAGGAGACTCCACAACCTTCTTATTCAATGTCCTATTTACACTCCCTGGACAAGAAAAACATTTCATGTCAGAACACGCCAGAAATGCTTCCCTATGTCAAGCCTGATGCCCCTCTCTGCATTTAAGCATATACTCAGGGGACTGGGAAATAATGTTCCTTTCTTCTTTGAATCACTCTTACATATTCAGAGACTTAAAGTCTCACCATATCTTTTTTTCTCCCTGAAACTAAACAAGTATTTCTCTCTTTCCTTGCAGACATATCTTCTAAATATCATAGCGCCCTTGTCCTCTCTGGAATCCCTCCAGAAAGTTCCATGTCACATATGAACTATCTCAACTAAGGTGGAACACAAGACCCAACTGAAGCCTTACCAGGGCTGGGTAAAGTGGAAGGATTATTACTTGCCTTACACAGGATATTACTGCCTGTTTCCCCTCTCTTATGCTCCTTTCCCCTCTAACAGCATGGCATTGCTGACTCAATGCATGCAAGAGCATTTCTGCAAAATCTATAGTGATAGACTAGATTAGAAATAATAGTGCCTAACCTACCTCCTTAACCTAGTAAGGACATTAAATAATTGACATGATTTGCTTCTCACAAATTCATGCTGGCTGTTACTTAAAACCTTGTTATCTCCTACATGCTTGCATCAGAATGAAAAATTTGGATGTTTTGTAATAATTTATCAATATTTATCAATAATTAAATCTGAATGTGTGCTATGTGCTTATCAAAGAGAACCAGAAAATAAATATCTTTCAAGCAAGACACAATCTAATATATCCACATTTAAGCATTCTGTTATTAGCATATAGACTCCCGGTACTATATGGACTTGTAGTCATTCAGTCATCAGCATGAGAAATGAGTAAGACACTAGGGGCAAGGGACAGTGCCTAGGTCACAGAGAGTATGCAGTGACTCAACTAAAATGTCATTGTACCAGATGGTTTTAAAGATATGTACATCTGTTGTTTTTCTTTTTTTCTTAACTTTAAGGCACGGTCTTTTTGTCAGATTCATAACATAGATACTAGGAATGACTTGGATGAGACACTGCACACTGTGACTCAGTGTGGTCACTGGTGGAAACCTCTGCCCCTTCCTTTCCTAATCCCCACTCCACTCTTCGTAATTCATGCTTTTCTAGTTTAAAATCAATTTATGACTCCCTCTAACAAACTCATGTAGCATGTATAAAACTAGAGCTTTATTATATTTCTGTGCCATCCTTTAAGAACATGTGACCTCGCAGACAATAGAAACGGGCAGTTTTTGAGCATGAGCTATTGGGCCTGGTTGAGATGTGTACGTTAAGGGATGATGCCCATATTTCTCTCCAAGGAGAGGCTAGAATGACTGCTACATGTGGCCTTTGGCCACAGAAATCTCACACCTGGCATGTGCTCAGCTGCCACATCTCAGAACATGTATCATGTACCTATCCTTTCTTCCTGTAATTCATATTAGAATATTCATTCCCCTGTTCAACAAAAAAATGTGTGAAACTACATGGATTTACATCTTGGCTTGCACACCTAACTACAACTAAACCAATAACTTAAAGGTTCTTATGGAATGGTTAAAATTACTGAACAAATGCATTATTCAAAGTCTGACAGCATTTTTTACTTCACGTTTAAATTCTATATTTACATGGGCATTATGCGTGAAAGGAGTGAGTTTAGAAAACTTGGTATAGTTCATAGTGAAGATCTGATTGCCAGATCTGATGGCCCTGAAGCATTATTTTGTCCTTAATAAAAACAGCAGGGGGAAAAAGCTCACACTGTTCAACTCCAAAAAAGAGATAATTCCTTGTCAGGGAAAGTTAAAGAAAATGTCCATAATCTGACTGCAGATGGGAGTCCACGGCATGGCGTGAGATGGAGCAATTCCACTTCTATTCATTAGAGGGGAGTGGCACACATAAACAATAGTATTTCACTGAAATATGATTTATTGAATATAATAGGCTTTTTTCATTAAAAAGGGGGGAGAGATTTGCATTCTTATTGAATGAAGCAAAAAAAACCCTTAAAGCATAACTACAGAAACTTATATAATAATATTATATATTATATATTATATATTATATATATATATTGTATATTATATATATATATTATATATTATATATATAATATATATTATATATATTATTTATAATTAATATTTTTCACGGTGCTTCTCAGAAGCCGCAGTACTTTTAAAAGTACATTTGCAACTGTAAAGCATGGAATTAGCAAAGACTGAATGCTTTGAAAAAGGAAATGACTTCCTATCCCTGCGCTAACTTTTGCTGGCACTAAAAGGCTATATGGACTTTGTAGGGATTAGGGAAGTTCACTACAATCTAAACAACACAATAATTTCAACAGTAGTTTAAAACCCAGGAGTTACTAAAGCAAAAAACATAAGTAGTTGATTTCCAAATGAAAAATGTGAGGCATATTTTGATAATGCAGTAAATTTAAAAGTTATATCCCATTATCTCCTTTTGATACAAAGCGAAAATTTTCTTGCCTTCAGTGTTATTTTGCCAGAAGTTGATGATGCTGCCACAGTTACCCCTTGACATTTTGGGGGGGTTGTACTGCTTCTACCCAAGGCAAGAAAACCTTTTTCTAACTCCTGAAAAATATTCCCTGCGATTGACCTGTTAAGGTCTTCGCTTCTCAAGCAGACCTGTTTGTAACAAAGTTTTCAAAGTATATTTGTTTAAAGTATCCACGTATCCCACACATCAATTTCCAATTACATTTAAACTTCTCGGATATTTAAATGCAAAATATCTGCAGCTGATCCCCAGGGAAACGAAACAATGCAGAATTAGCTGTGGCTATAACACAACTGCACCAGGGAATTAACACAGTCACGCTGGCTGTAGCACTGGCGAGCAATTGTGCATTTTTCTCTTTGTTTTTCTGCCCGAAGGCTGTTGCTGCCAGGGTGGGTGGCAGCCAGGCTGCTCCTGATGCTGTCCCCGGGAAGAGGGAGCAGCCAAGGGAGGGACGGGATGGGACTGGATGGGAGCAGGGTGGGCTGGGGCCGCCCCTCGTCCTCGTTGCCAGCGGGTGCACAGGCAGGTCCGGGCTGCCTAGCGCCCAGCTAGGACCAGGCCGCTCCAGTCCTCAGCAGCTCAGTACTTCTGGATAAAAGAAGTTGCTGGAAAAGTTGCCACAAAAACCAGCTAAGTGGGCTGCCCCTGGCCACTGGGACTGGAATAATCCACCAGGCTTGGCCAAGAGCCCAGAGCGGGACCTGTCTGTCTGTCCGGGAGCAGTCAGCATTGCTTGGCCTCACTCCTCCTTGCTGCAGAGCCCCCGAAGCAACTCGGCCTCCCGTTTGCTGCAGACAGAGCTCAAAATGAGCCCTTGCCTGCAAGAACCACGAGAAATGTTTCAGAAATTCTATATGAAATTTCCCAGTTTCTTACACACTAGAAAATCACTTGTCCCACATGGCTTTAAAGACCACACGGCTGCGAGGCAGAAGGCAGGCAGGAGGTCTACCCGTCCTGCAGGGCCCAGGCCTGGTGCTTGCTCTGCCCGGGAGCTGCCTTCCCCATTCTGCTGGGCTGCACCGCCCTGCACAGTCCCCTGTGCAGCTCACAGGGAGATTATATTAGTTACCACTCCCACATGCAGCTTGTGCTTCTAAGAGTCCATCTGAAAGAAAATGCAGAAATGCACTTTGGCAAAAAGTAACTGTCTGGGAAGCACTGGGCCTACAGGGAAATGGGAATAAGGTAAGAACCACTTTCACCAGCTTTGCATGCACCCCACAAAACCACCCACTTGAAGTGGGTCCTCAAAAAAGAGACATTGCAGTCTTCACTTCTATTGCTACTGTGTTTGTCTTCCCGAAGCTGTAGAACGTTTGCAAAATATATACTGAAAATATACTGGAGTTTATGACAGTGTTAGGGTTGTTCCTAATTCTATTCCTCCCTCTTGCCCAGAGAACAGATAAAGGTTACTCATCCTAGAACACAAGCCCAAACCTAATCTTAAGTTTTAGGCAAAAAAGTTTTGTCAAAAGTGGCTCTAAGTGCTACATCTGTAGTCCTCCCAAAACATTTGGAACCCTCCCAACCCTTTAAAACCAAGGATAAGAGAGAAATTTGCCAATCTCAATACAAATATTTTATTTCTGACTTTTTAATGGTTTATTTTTATATTTTTCTGACTCAGAATAAATCTGTGGTGTCTTCACTATCACTAAACATGCATGTCTACCAGAAGTTTGAAAGCATTTTAATTTATATTTATAGCAAATGCTTTCACATTTTTTGCATATAAAGTTAGGACTCTGTAACAAAAATAGAAGGGTTTACATCAGTCAGGATGGCTGACTTGAGAGAAGCTGTGAGTGCCCATCATATCTAAAAATCCTCTGATTTTATATATATATTAAGATGCTTAAATAAAGGCAGAGCCTGACAGCTACAATTGCTCTTGCATGTGAATCATTTTCCTTTTCCAGTCTTGGTAACAGATACCATTACACAGAGAAGGCACCAAGATTGACTTTCTCATTCAAATTAGTTCCATTAAAATTAATTTCACTGGCTAATGATCCCCTTAGGCAATTACAAAATTGAGTAGCTATTCAAGGATTTGGCTTTCAGCGGTGTCAGACATAGTATGGAGTATCACCGAGCTTTTTTTAATAAGTGCTTGTTGCAGCTTGGAGCAGGTCAGGAATGCCAGACAGCAACTTCATAGAAGCTGGAACTGACTTCGTTTATTAGCTTACATGCAGTACATTTATATGATTCTAGCAGTTAGTGATGTAACTACACAGGCTCCTAATTGGTAGACAATGATCTAACTAAGACCCTTACAGCCCCCCTTACTTGTTTAGCTCATCCTTTTAGTTCAACAGCTCTTTTATTCCCTCTGACCTTGGCCTACTTCCTTATCTCCTATTTAGCAGTCCCTTTGTTCTTTCACTAAAACCTGAAAGCCCGGATTGAGCAGGCCTGCTGGGCAGCCATGTCCGCGACTCTCTAACCATTCCTCTATAATTCTCCCTTTTTCTTTAGATTAGGTGACCCCGGGAAGCAAGCCAGCCTTGAGGTGTCAGATTCGGATTGCATGAAAAAGCAGTTAACAAACGTGACATTAAAGCGCGCAAACAGGTCCAAGCAATCATTAAGACAACTACAAGCAACAGTCCCCATAGTAACAACATTAACAGCGATTTCACCAACGATTTTATCTATCCCCCGATCCCAAACAAGTCAGTTAACCCATTGAGTCCGAAAAAAACAACATCTTTTGTTACTTTCTCCGTATGTTTGGTCAAGTCGTGGAGTTGTCGGTGTATGGCTGCCGAGTGATCTTGCAGGTCCATGCAGCACATTCCGTCGAAGTCCTGACACCCATGTCCGTGAGCAAGAAGCAGGAAATCAATAGCGGCACGGTTTTGCAGCTCAGCATGTTGTACCTGAGACAAGTCATACGACAATTCACTAAGCACAGTACTGGTCGCATTCGCTTGTTTCAAGGCCTAGCAGGCAAGGCGCTCAATATTTCGGTGTGCCCGCGCGGCTGATACCCCGGGGACGAAGAAGGACGCTGCTACAACCTCCCAAGTGCTCCAGAGATCAACGCTATCCTCACATTCTGAGCTAAGAGAGTTCGCTGCTCTTTTTGATCGCCTTAACAGGGTCTAGCTGTTCTCCGGAGGGCCGTGTGGCCAAATCATACTAAGGCGACCAAATGTGCAAGGCCCACCCATAGGCTGGGACGGAATGCCAGCCCAAGCTCGGTTCCCACATATCAAAAACCACCTGATGGGAAGCTTCCTAGGCAGGATAGTTCCCGTACTGTGGGTAACATTTCCGTTACACCATTCCTTTTCCCCTCTTGCCTCCTCAAGGGTTTTTGCATACTCATCTTTGAGAGCCTCCAGTTCAACCTTGTATCTACTGTTCTCATTTTCCATTTTCTTCAGTCTGTTTCTCTCCCCTTCTAGTTGAGCCTGGAGACGAGCATTTTCTTGCCTTAAAAGACTATTCTGGGATTCAGTAGAAGACATCTGAACTTTAGTAGAAAGAAGTTCTTCTGTTGCAGCCTGTTCTCCTTCGGCAGCTGCTGCCAAAAGGGCTTGAGATTCACCAAGTCTGTCGGAAAGATTCTTTTCCAATTTTTCCCACGAGGGGGTTTGCGCTCCCAGCGTGGCTTGCAAATTTTCCATCTGCCGGATCAGTGGCCTGTTGGGGCCTTAGTAAGAATATATAGGAAAGTGGAGTTTGTGGGGAACTGGACTGACGCCTAGCAACCGAACACCTGGAGGAGAACCAATCAGCTGGGAGCCTGTAGCCAATGAGTGCTGCTCCTCAGCGCATGCCCACCTGCACCGGTATAAAGCCCTGCTACAGACAACAGCAGAGCAGAGTTGACTTCACTTCCCATAAAGGTGTTGTTTGCTCTGGCTTGTGGGGGAGGGCCCTGGCACTTGGTGCGAGAGTGACCCTTGGCATCTGGTGACCCCGACGTGATCGTGCGAGAACGTGAGGGATCTTACTGGAGAAAAGCGGATTGTGACCACGACCTGGTGAGTCAGAATGGGAATTGGCGCATCTAGAGTGGAAGTTGCTGCAACAGCAATGGAACATGATACTGTTGAACGCTTCGTAAGGCTTGCTCAAAAAACTAAGATTGAGGTCTCGAAAACCGAGCTAACTGATTTATTACTATTTTGTAAGAAGAGAAAAATCATAGAAGAAGCTTCCCAAGCATATAAATTTGAATCGTGGGAGCGAGTAGGAAGAGAACTATGGGACGGTGTACAATTAGGCTCGGAGGAAGCGTGGCGCCTCACAAAAACATACCGTCTCATATGGCCTATGTTTGAGCGGTTAGTTGCTATTGCCTTTTGGGAAGCGCTCCATGGAGAAGAAGAGGAAAACGGGTCTGAAAGCTCTGAATGTACTAACAATACTGAGCCAAATCAGTGTGAGAAAATAGATAATAAGAGAAAGGTAACCTCACCTAAACAGGCATGTCCGGTAACTTTGGCCGAACAAGAAGTATGGGGGGGAGTGGATGAGTATCTCCCCACGTGGGAGGGGGAGGAGCGACCACCCCCCACAGCACCCGAATGGGAGAAGCGACCACCTCCCACAGCGCCCGAATGGGAAGGGGAAAAGCGACCAACCCCCACAGTGCCCGAAATGGAAGTGGACCCAGTTAAAGTACCGATCCCAGATGGATCGGATGATGATAATGCTGTGGTTCAAAAAATGCGACAAGAACTTCGGGGACAGGCAGAGAGAATGACAGAATTATTAGAACAAATGCGGGCGACTAGACGGTGGGTCCAAGGCCAGAGATGTGAAGGCAGCCTATAAGGCTGCCCATAGGGCTATAGTGGAAGGGTTGGAAAATGTAGACAAACAATTGGAGCAGTGGGAGGCACGAAAAGATGCTCCTAAGATTCAAAAGAAAGCAGCTGGAGGAAGTGACCCAGCTGAAGAAGGATTGTTGCTGGAGCTCCCAGCCACTTCCACTGCAGGTGGAAGTAATGATGAGGAAATGCCACCTGTTAATCCAACATTTAATGCGGGAGCACGGTATAAAGGGCTCATAGAGAATGCTCAGTTACAAGGAGAATTTGTATTAACACCACTAGCAGCTCCTGTAGTAACGGGAGCCCAGGGCCCCAGGTGGGAACCTCTCGATTGGAAATCTGTTCAAGGCATACAAAAAACAGTAATGCAGTATGGGCACGACAATAAGTTGGTGAGAAATCAGGTCTCCGCCCTGTTTAAATATTCCCATATGGTACCTGCGGATAGCAGAGCGATAATGGAGCTCCTGCTTTCCTCTACCGCTTACATGCTTTGGTTAGCAAAATGGCAGGAAAGATTAGAGGAAAAACAGTTGGAGAATCTAAATCGCAGTATGGACGATCCATTAAGGGTTGCCACCCTTGATCAACTAATGGGGAATGGGCGTTACCGGGCAACCGAGGCCCAGGCAGCGCTCCACCCCAGGATACTACAGCAATCAAAAAATGCAGCGCTAGCCACTTTTCTTGCACTACCACAAATAGGAACGCCACAGTTACCATACACAAAAATAACACAAAAGCCGAATGAGTCTTTTTTTCAACTTTGTTGATCGACTGAAGGAAGCCTTGGATATGGCACCTAATGTGCCTGCGGAAATGAAAGCAATATTGGCAAAGGATCTAGCAGTTCAGAACGCAAACCAAACTTGCAAGCAACTGTTAGCTACTTTGCCACCAGGAGCTTCAATTGTCCAAATGATAGAGACCTGTGCCCGAGCGCCATTGATGGAGGAAGAACAAAAAGCAAAAATACATGGTGCGGCTTTGGCCGCAGCAATTAAAGGAGAAAGAATGTCTAGAAAGGAAGACAAGAGATTCCATGGGACATGTTTCCTATGTGGTCGATTAGGACACATGAGGAGGAAGTGTCCTAACAGATTCAGGATGGAGGATATGGGCCCGAGAGGATTCAATGGGACCTGTGCCAGATGCCAGAGGTTCGGGCATAAGGCAGCGGAGTGCCGATCACGGTTCCGCAAGAACGGCATGCCGATACAGGGAAACGGGAGCCGCCGCGTTGTGAGGGACGCGGCGAACAAGTATCCCCAGACGATGGCTGCCTCCATGAACTCTCCGCCGCAACCCGAGGAAGCACAGGAGTCAACCTCTCTGTGGCAAAATCCACAGTGATTAGAGACTGACGTGCACATATTAGAAGAGCCAGCGACCCGCCCCCCCCCCCCAACTGCCACCCTCTTCTCCTTCTCCCGCCCCCCAAGCTGCAGTGTCGCCGGAGCAGGCCAGGGTGGGCGGACGAACCGGACAGAGTAATGAGCAGCGGACGGAAGAGCAGATTTGTGGTCCTCTCAGAGGTGGCAGTGAAGTGCAACTTTAGCATGGGAAAATGAGTGAGCTTGACCAGGTACGCCAGGAGGCCGAGCAACTGAAAAACCAAATCAGGGATGCTAGGAAAGCATGTGCTAATGCCACCTTGGCTCAGATCACAGCCAACATTGACCCCGTGGGGAGAATTCAAATGTGTACTAGAAGAACACTCCGGGGACACTTGGCTAAAATCTACGCAATGCACTGGGGGACTGATTCCAGGCTTCTAGTCAGTGCCTCCCAGGATGGCAAGCTTATTATCTGGAACAGCTATGTCTCTTCCTAGCTGGTTATGATGACTTCAACTGCAATGTCTGGGATACACTGAAAGCTGATAGAGCAGGTGTCCTTGCCGGTCATGATAACTGTCAGTTGCTTAGGTGTGACTGATGATGGAATGGCAGTGGCAACAGGATCGTGGGACAGCTTCCTCAAGATGTGGAACTGAAAAGAGCAGCGGACTCCGTGACTGGAAGAACTTTCCAGCGGTTGAAAACTAAAAATGATAGCATATCCAGTCTGACCATACTAACTTGGACCCCCATCCTCCCCAGCTCCAAAGGGCAAGATTTTTTTCCTTCTCCTGTTGCTGAAATGAAGAGCACAATTACCTTTCCAAGAAGAATTTCTGTGGTTGTAAGCAAAATGAAATTGTGTATTCCTTTGGGACCATTTTCTTTTGTCTTGGGAATTTAAAAATGAAACACTATCATAAGCGTGACCAGAATGATTATATTTGTGCTTGCAACTAAGTTACTTTGTTTTTGTTCATAATATTTTGATGCATGGTATTGCCAATTTTTGTTTTTTGTAAAAAGAGGGGAAATGCTGAGGTTTACAGCTATGTTAACTTGTTTTTTGTAAATGTTGCAATGTTTATTGCTAATTTTTGTTTTTTGGAAAAAAGAGGGGGAGATGTTGGGGCCTTAGTAAGAATATATAGGAAAGTGGAGTTTGTGGGGAACTGGACTGACGCCTAGCAACCGAACACCTGGAGGAGAACCAATCAGCTGGGAGCCTGTAGCCAATGAGTGCTGCTCCTCAGCGCATGCCCACCTGCACCGGTATAAAGCCCTGCTACAGACAACAGCAGAGCAGAGTTGACTTCACTTCCCATAAAGGTGTTGTTTGCTCTGGCTTGTGGGGAGGGCCCTGGCACTTGGTGCGAGAGTGACCCTCGGCAGTGGCCGTGTAGCAGATGTAACATTTTGACTCGGTTCTTGGTTCCGACTCTCCTCTTCTTGCAGTCTCTGTTGTAGTTCACTGATTTCCTGCCGTAAGTAGTCCTCTCTTCTTGCTGCCTGTTGTTCTGCACGTTGCAGCGCTAGCCGCAGGTCTGCCACCTGAATCGCCAAAGCTTCTTGTTGCTGCCGTGCCTCATCCTGGGCCTTCTCCAAAGCTAAACCAAGTTCTTCCTTTGCCTTCATTTCCCGACTTAGGGCTGCCTCTTGTGCCTCACTGTCCTTTGTGGCATTAGCTTTATGAAGATCTGCAAGTTCCTTGTAAGCACTGTTAAGTGCTGCCTGGACACTTCTGTTCCTTTCTTCAAGATCTTCCACCTCTGCCTGGAGCTTATTAAGATCCTTTTCTTGTCGCTCTACAACACTATTCAGTTGTTTAATACTGTCTCGATGCTGCTTCTCAAGATCCTCTTTGCCATCAAGTACCTGCTTTAAATGCTGCAATTCCTCTTCCATGGATCCATGTGGAAATGGTTCCTTTACCTGAACATCTCCATTTATTACTCACTGCATCCGCCATGGTTTTATACCATGCAGTATGAGAAATTTTAAAAATAAAATACTTCTTGTCTCTCTTCAGCCATGTAAACTCAGCTAGAATCCCACAAACATGTTTATAAATACAGCCTATGTCATACCCATTCATTTCTATGAATGAAGCACAATCCTCATTTTCATACTGTTAAGTCCAGGTCCCAACCCGCAAGTGAGAGAAGAGCAGAGGCCCATAATTGCAGGATCCAGCTTTATTACCAGCTAGCTGGGGTCCCCAGCTCCCCCTCAAAGGGGGAATCTTGCACAAGGACCCCCCTGGTGCTGCACGCAGGGTTTATATACCAGCAAGGGGGTGGGCGGTTACACATTTCCTTTTAAGGTCCGCCCGCTCCGGATTCTCTTCGGATTGGCCGTAACGAGTGCCTCTCCTCGAAATCTTCCCGCGCCGCGGCGGCGGCTCCGCCTCCAGCAGCCACTCGGCCCTGCCCGGCGGCCAATGGCAGCGTCCCGGGCTCGGGGCAGCCTCGCGCCAGATCCCGCGTGAAGTCACGCGTGGCGCCCTCGGCCGCCATGAGCCCAGTGGGCTGCCGTCCGCCACGGGGCACCACGGGTGTAAAGGTTTTGCAGAAACATAATGTTCCGTTCTCAGATAACCACTCAAGTTTCCAGCATCCCTGCGCTCAGCATTTTCAATCTAGCCTACAAGCCTGTAAAATATTCGATTCAAGGGCTGTAAAGTTCATGAGCATATAAAACACCTTTTTTTTTTTTTTTTTTTTTTTCAGGGCACAACACAAATATTAAATTTCACAAATCCTGACAAAGGAGGGTAGAAATAACACTCATTTGGTTTGTGCAGAAATTGAACTGAACAGGTAATAAATCCCTGATCTAGCAAAGCACACATATGCTTAAAGTTTATGTGTAGACATAAATGGGACTGTGAGTGCTTGAAATGAAGCACAAACTAAAAGGGTTGCTCGACACTGTGTGCCTGGCCCTGGCGCTCTGAACTGAAGCCATGGCAGCAGCAGGATTGCATCTGGACAGGGCACGCTTCCTCCTGCTGCTCTGGGCTTGTTTATCAATGTACCCGGTAAAAACTGCCTCGTGGCATCCCCTGCAAAACGCAGTTAATAATTTAGTGCCTGTTGCTTTATCCATCCTCTTAAAAAATTGGTTATAAATCAAACTCAGCTCCTGCTCCTCCTCATGACTAGGTAAGGAAGGGTTTTCCTGCCCACCTTTACAGGGAGGCATCACTTTGAGGAGCGCATTGGCCCCCATCCTCCTTTCTGAGCTGGGACCATTACCAGCAGCGCCAGTAACACGAGCAACTTGCAGTCACTGGCAGGTCAGTTCTGCCGAAAAGTCGCAGAAATGGAAATTCAAAACACAGCTCTGGAAAGAGGCAGAGACCCCTCTGGGGGGCTGCACAGGGGAAGCCCGAGCTGTAAGCTCGCTGCTAGGGCTTTTTATTCATATGAAATACGAAGCGTGGATGCACGATGGATTATGCTAAGAATTTATGATAGAAAAACATACTGACAGCCAAGCTCTGCCTCCTGTCAATACCACCACTACACCAAGCAGATACCCCGTTCGTGCTCATCTCTATCCCATGTCCCAATAACCTCTTTACAAGGGGCACAGGAGCCCTGAATTGCATGCAACAGAGAGATAGGAGGCAGCAAGACCTACCTGCGCAGCATCCCTCCTTGGCACCGAGCCCGCTGCCAGCGGGGCCAGGGCAGCACGTGCAGGTGCCCTGCTTGTGCCACCAAGCACCAGGGCTTGTCTGCCTGGCTGCGGCTATGGCCGCCTTCACCTTCCCGCCGCACATGGAGTCAGAGGCCGCGTTGCAGCCTGCGCGTGGGGGACCGAAGCCCACGCACAGAACGTGCCCTCTGCACGCCGTGATGGGCTGGTTTCTCATGGTGAGGACTGTGCAGTTACAGAATAAAATAATATATAATATTTAGGTTTATATATGAGGATATAAAACACGTTGTTTGTCTAGATCTTTGGATTTAGGCTTAATAGCTCTTTCCTAGGTGGAATTAAAAATAATAATAATAAAAAAATATAGGTGAAGCTCCGCGACGAGTCACAGTAACGGCCATGCGGTAACGGTCGCGGCGGCGGCAGCGGCCGCGTGTGCACCATTTGCGAGCGCGGCGGCTACGTGAGGGGAGTGCGAGCAGGCGGGCGCCGCGCTGGCAGCCCGGGACAGCGCCCAGCGGGGCGGCCTCTGGGAGGGAATAAGTAAAGCGCTGCAGGTTGAGTTGACATAATGGGGCGGGCAGGGCGGCGGCGCCCGGTGGTGAGGGGCTCGGGGCTGGTGACAGTGTCTCTCTGCGCTGCTCGGCAGCGAGGCCAGGCAGCGGGGAGAGAAGGGGCCCGGCACCGCCGCGGAGCCTCGGCCCATTTGGCCACTGTTTCTAGCAAGGCCGTAGGTTTCACTTGGCAGCCGTTGCTGTCGGTCCTGCACACAGGACAGCTCCTTTGGGCTCAGTTCAAAAAACAATCTTCAGCCAAGCGCTTCCCATAACCAGGTCCAGTGTCAGCAAAAGCGGGTGTTAAGGTGCCCTCGGCCCTGACGCGCCATGCAGCACACAGCTGCTGGCCATAGCTCATGTTTCCACTCCTGGGCATCCAGCTGGTAACGGCTGCGATGCCTTTGGCGCACATGGGTGGGTTACACAGTGCACTGCCACCCTGGTGTGGAACAGCCTCTAAACTGCATTCCCTTATTTATTTATTCATTTTTAAAATACAACCCTTTTCTAGCCTTCTGTAATTCCAAGATATCCCTTTTCAGACTGAGGTGGCCTCAAGGCAATATTCCAGAAAAGGCCATGGCATGGAATTATGTATTAGCCTCCTTTCTCCAGAGCTATTTTTCATTCTGTTCCATGTTTCCCAACATCTCATCCTTTTTCTATCATATTGCATACTCAACAGAGCTCTTATCATGCTCTTCATGGTAATGCCCAGGTCCATATTTTGAGATGATACAGTTAATTTACAAACCTCTAATGTATTTATAAAATATTTTTTCCTTCCAGTATGTCATTAACCATAGTACTTGCCATTTTAATACCCACTCCCTTAGTAGAGAGGAAGGCTTCTTCTTTAAAGTCTTCTCTAATGCTGACTGATAAAAATAACTCATTTACAAATGCTGCTGCTGGACTGTTGACTCCTTTCTAATTAATATGAACAATTTACTGTGGACTTACTGTGAAATCTGTTTTTTACCTCTGCTTAATAAAAATAACCATTTTTTCTACTTTCTACCCCCGTCTCTTAGTTAGCTATTGACTAACATCACTATGTACTCCTACCTTAAAATATTTACCTTTTTGCAGTCAGTTTAGTTGATATTGTGTACTGATAATTTGGCTGCAATGAAAATCTCGTAAGCCAACTGTCCATTTTTCGAAGGTCAAGTTCTACACCATGGCAAGCTGATTTCTTTGGAGTGCAGTGATTTTAATGGCAGCTATCTGTATTTGAGATGGAAATTTCTATCATCTGTAGAGTCATAAAAATCTCCTGTGGGAAGCAGAGGCCAGACCTTGGGAAAGAAGATGTTTGCCTGCCTAGGCTGAGCGATAAGGAGCACGGATGCAGCTGCTCAGCCCGGTTCACAGGCAGCCCCCTCCGAAAACCTGTTGAAGCCGGCCGCTCGGCCGGGCTTGTAGCCAACTTAACCGCAGACGTCCTCCAAACTAGCTTTGGAGGCCAAACACCCGGAAATGAGGAAGAAGAGGAGGAAGGCAGGACCCTTGAATTGAGGGCTGGGACCCCTGACTGGCATGCGTGCCTGCGCACCCAGGGGGGAGAGTTGTGCAACTAGAGGCGGAGTTTGTCTGCCCCCCGGCCTGCCTCCTGGGTCGTACTGACCCTACGTGCCAGGATGCACCGAGCACAGAGAGGACAGCGCGGAGAGAGCGGGGGGGGGGGGGGGGGGGGGGGGGGGGGGGGGAGAAGAGAAACTCCTCACTCTGAGGCCTGTGCTGTCTCCGTGGGAGCCAGTCAGCAACTCTCTCTCTCTCTCTCTGATCTGCCAGCTCGAGAGGATGTTCGGGTCCAGTATCCCTCTGGCAGGTATCACCTCGTGAGTAGTTATCCATACTTTGCTGCTTTCATGTGCTTTCACCTGAATAAATGCTCGATGTAGTCACCTCGTTCTGCGTGATTATTGCCAAATCCTGAGCCCATCTGGAACACTCGCTGGGTCCGTTTGAGCTTGGTCTGTTCTTTTGAATTCAGCTTGAATTGCAGTTGCTCCGTATGTCTGAAAATTAGGACAAAGGTGTAATGAGACATTAAAATTATTATCTTTTTTAAAAACTAGTGTTTTTACTCCTAAAATAAGAAGACTGATACCTCTTTACCTTCAGAATACTGTGAAGGTTGTGGAGGATAATGACAATTTGCAGGAGTCTTAAGATCGATGTTTCTGAGCATTCTGTTCTTCCCTGGGTATTGCTTCAGTTTTCATCATAATCAGTGTGTAATCAACCTTCTCCAATGCAGCTTGTTAATGTCAAGTCCACTTAAAATCCTTAAAGAAATCCTGTAAGTAAATATACTTAAATACCAAGTGTGACTAAATAAAATGAAAGTCTGAGTTTTGAGATGTATGAAAGGAAACATGACTCAACTAAAAGGCCTGATATCCCAGAATGTCTGTAAAACTTGTATCTAGAGACAGACTGTGCTCTGAACTTTGCAGGTTGGGCCCATTCTTATTTGAGAGAATCTTTTATTTCTATATGAGCTACATCGGATCGTTGGCTTTTGGACAACATTTTTGTATTCAGATCTGAAAAAATATAAGCAGTTGTAATGACCAAATTTCACACACATTTTCCTGACTTCAATTTTGCCAGTGTGATTTTGAAAATTGCATTGTTCCAGGTTAACTTTTGGCCCATGCTTGTTCAAAATGATTGCAAGTTTTGGATTATTTTAGTTGAACTTGGGATGAGCTTAAAACGCAATAAAACTGCAGAACAGCCAAGATTTGCATAGTGTCCCATTTCACTGCGAGTATATATGTTGCCGTATATATCTCCGGGTAGTGATCCCCAAAGCTGAGAATATTTCAGAATGTAAAATAGCACAATAGCTGAAAAAATTTGATGTTTACATTTCTTCCTTAGAACCACAAAAATACAAACACACAGCCATACAATTATAAGAGCAAATATAAACAAAATACTCCAGTTCCTCTAAAAATAAGTGTTGGCCACTTCAATTTCATTTATTTTTCATGCCTTTCCGTAGTACGGAAAAGTACTTCCGTAGTACGGAAAGTACTTTTCATAATGCCTTTTTTTTTTTTTTTTTGCAGTGTGAAGAGCCATCCCTGGGACTAGACGGTCACAAAGAAC
Source organism: Tinamus guttatus (assembly GCF_059628265.1). Lineage (NCBI taxonomy): Eukaryota > Metazoa > Chordata > Aves > Tinamiformes > Tinamidae > Tinamus > Tinamus guttatus. Next base: position 206,836 of record NW_028289346.1, read on the forward strand.
GCTTCTCATTAATGGCAAACCACACAGCAGGCAATTATTTCACCCGTAGTTGTTACTATTTATGGACAGCTTTCAAATGAAAAATGGAAAAGTGTGGCTGTCTCAGCCACGCGGTCGCGGAGCTTGCTGAGACCAGCCAGCACAGGCACCAGCCCCCCAGCAGGAGGGGACTGGCTGTGAAACCTGCTGCCCTGACTGATGACCAACAGTACGTTCTCCGGTGAGCAGGATCACAATTCCTGTGATTCAGAAATTCCAGTTTTACTATGGCCCCCAAATACACAAATGAACAAAATGAACGACTAGGACTCTCTCTGAGAGATTTTGTAGAATCCTTTTAGGGTCATAAAATATTCTTAACCAGAAACTAGCAGAGAATGAAAGAGTATTCTGGGGAAGCATCACATCAGCTTGGCCTTAGCCTGATATCCACTGCTGGCCACTGCTGAAGACACGATCCTTTGGTCTGACACATCATCATCATTCTTGTTTTCTTATGTTAATACTGCATTCATTTTCCTTGTAGAAATCCTTCAAAAAATAAAAGCTTTAACACATTACAACAGCCAGGTGAGTGGAAAACATCATCTGAAACTGTAAACTATGTTGCAGTTCAAATGGCTGCAACGACCTGGTTCAGGGACGGCACGGCGACCACCCCCAAACCACTCGGGCTATCAGCTAGTTGACACAAATGTGGTGGACGGCAAATGGCGTTTATTGATGGGAAACAAGGTGTTATATATCTAGGTTTACAACGTCACATCCGTCTGCTTACACCATAGACTAAACACTATTGGCTACTAGGAGCCCTATCTTTCCGTACAGCACGATATCTTCCGGCCGCCGTTCCCTAACTATCTGCAACAACTTCCCCCCTCCCTATGCATAACAAAACTAGCTAAAATACAACTATCTTATTCTTATTACTATCTTATTCTATTCTTATAGTTATACCAATCTTAAAATTACATATCATAAACTTGACATAAAACATAAGGCACAAAGAAGAAGGCGCGTAGAAGGTAGGGGATGACAGGTAATACCAGGGTGTAGGAATAGGGTGTACCTTGGGATAACTTGGGGGTAATACTGAGTGGATATATTCTTAAAGCAGTTGTTGGTGTTCTACTAACATGATGTTAACCTTCTCTAGCTGATTCTTGACAAACGGCATGAGCTTATTCAATATACAGGGTCCAAAGATTAGCGTCATCATGATCATTGTGATCAGCCCTATCAAGGTGGATATCAGGGTGGTTAACCACGGCGAACTGGTGAACAAATTTTTGTACCGGCTGCGTTTGGAACAGGGTTCAATGGGTGCTAGTTGGCAAGGCATGGCACTGAAAACTGGTGGCCCTGTAGTGATTTTTGTACTAATTGCTTGAGATTGTTCGATCTGTTCAAGTACCCCATTTAAAGGGCTGGTGTGACTCTACCTGTCCTATAGTGACAAGTTGCAAAATTAAGATAACGCAAAGGCATCGCGGCCCCCTCTTGCGGAGGCTGTTTTGTTGTTTTCTGGATTCGGTCAGCGTGGAACTCGCAGGCTCGGGCGGGACGCTTGTCACCGGGGTGTACGGGTTACGGGGGTGTCCGATGATCCGGTCCTGTGAACAGAAACTCACAATTTTCATTAGTTTTATTTTGAAGGTAACAGCCACCTGAATTGGGGTCAGATGCTCTTCCTTTGCAACATGCTTAATCATGAATGCTCCCGCCGGTTTTTCTTTAATTCGGATGTTTACCTTCTTTTTCTCCTTCCTTAAGTTTGAATCGGTTGTGAGCCACTCGTCCTGACTAGTGGCTGATCCGGAGTCGGAACTCGACTGACTGGTCACTTCCGGGCTCCGGTACTTTTTCGTTGGGCTTCCGCGTTTTTTGAAATGTCCGCTCTGATCGGTTCTCCGCCCCTCCCTCGGGCTCGCTCCAGGTCCCTCGCTCGGACCTCCTCTCGACCCCTCCCTTGGGTCTTCTCTCCGCCCCTCACTCGGACTTGCTCTCGACCCCTCCCTCGGGTCTTCTCTTTGTCCCTCACTCGGACTTGCTCTCGACCCCTCCCTCGGGTCTTCTCTCCGTCCCTCACTCGGACTTCCTCTCGGCCCCTCCCTCGGGCCGCCCTCAGGTGTCCGGTCACTCCCATTGGTTTCCGGCGCCTCACTCGCGCCGGGGGCACCCTCGCCCCGCCCTTCCCCTTGTGGCTCGGCGCCATATTGAGGGGCATAGGGTGGTGGCCTGGCCCAGACGTCATTATGCTCTGACTTCTTTTCAATGTTCCTAGCTTCCTCGGCTAGCTCGCTCCAAACAGATTTCGGCTGTTTCTGCTCCTCTGTAAGCGGGGCGGGGCTCGGGGATGGAGGGGATGTTTCACCCTCTTGCTGACCTTTAGGCTCAGCAGAATTGCCATCATCTGGGGGGTCCAAAGTCTGCGCAGTTGTCCCGATTCCCACTTTGGACGTGGCCAATAAACAGTCTTTTACTGCTACCCAAGTCTCCTGCTCTTTCATAGCTTTCTGTAAGGCTTGTACAACTTTTCCCCAAGCCTTAAGGTTTTTCCCACAACCTGAGAACATTGTCTCCTCAGCTAATGCCATAGTACATTTGTCCCACAGTTCAGGGTGGAGAATATCCACCGGCTGCTCTATAGCCTTAATTTTCAAAAGCCTTGTAACTGCAAGAGTAAAATCTTTTGGCTTACAATCAATCCCCCAGTACTTATGTAATTGCGATACGACCTTTATGAGGGCTTCCATCCTCCTTGTTGATTCAGTAGTGTCCCCTTCGCCGGGGTGGTCCACTTGCTCTGGCTGCTGCTCACGCTGCTCGCTCATCCAGGCGATGACGTTCCCGGGTTTCGGCACCACTTGTTGCAGTTCAAATGGCTGCAACGACCTGGTTCAGGGACGGCACGGCGACCACCCCCAAACCACTCGGGCTATCAGCTAGTTGACACAAATGTGGTGGACGGCAAATGGCGTTTATTGATGGGAAGCAAGGTGTTATATATCTAGGTTTACAACGTCACATCCGTCTGCTTACACCATAGACTAAACACTATTGGCTACTAGGGGCCCTATCTTTCCGTACAGCACGATATCTTCCGGCCGCCGTTCCCTAACTATCTGCAACAAAACTAAAAGTGAAAAAAGGCTAAATAATGTGTTTGGGGATGATAAAGTACACATCTAGTATAGTTTTGACATTTATTCTATGAAAATGTAAATTAATCAACAATTAGTTACTCTGAGCATTTTTCATCAGATGATTAAATTCATTTGGGATTAATTAGAAATAAACATTAATCAGATTTGCATGAATCATGACAGATAGGTGAAGATATGGTAGCCTGCACAAGACAAGGCAAGTTTGCCTTTAGGAGGAGAAAATGGCACATCTGGTAGATAAGATGTTCCTTTTACATTTACACCTTTATTCTCTTTCTTTTAATTCTTTTTTTTTTTTTTTTGCTCTGCAAGTGTGTTGCCCATGAACACATTGGGTCAAATTAGCAGTTACATCTGAAGTCTTCCTCATAGAAAAGGGCACTGCATTTGTGATTGGGTTCAGATGCTTAAAGGAACAGTGGTGTGTAATGTAATGAACATGTCGATAGAAATCTGAGGATATTTAGCCAACATTTTTGCATCTTGTAGAGTTGTACATAAGTCAAAATTCATAAGTCATCAGACCATTGTACATAAGTCATCAGAAGTATATCTTAGAATTTTGAACAGGTCCTGAATTATTACTATTATTTCTGTTTTTGTTGTTAATTATTGGCCATCAGAATCAAAAATTAAACCATAAAGCCATCTCCAAACATCACATCATATCCAGAAGGTTTTTGATGAGTCCCAAGTTTTTCAATGGTTAACATTTAAGAAAAGCAGATTCTTTTTCTGTATCATACTGTATAATTGACATATTATGTTTCTTAACCATTAAATGGAATTCAGGGATGTTTGTCAGTCTCTGAAATTCACTCATACATAAATAAATATATATTAAAAAAGGTAAATCAGTTACATCTTGAGGATTGGTAAGGACCTTCTGTCTGACCTACTACAGCTCCTTAGAAGAGTGGAGCTCCTGTTTGTTAGAAGATGGAGGTTCTCTGCCCACCAGATCTGTACCTGAACCCTCTAGCATTTGGGCTAAGGGGATGTGGACCAGGACCTTTATCAGGGCATGCACAACTTGTTCATTTGCTCAAAAGCAGTTCAGTGTAAAAGATGACAAGATCTGGGAGAGATTACAACCTAAGCATTAGTTAGAATACTGGTTGTAAGCAGGGTAAGGAGACTCCGTAGCATTCTGTATCACAGCCAGCATGGCTCTGTAGACAGGACATGAGTTTGCTTTACTGGATTCCAAGTTTTTCTAGAAGCACTTTTGTCCAAACTCTCATTTATTTACAAAATGGACAAATTATGTGTACGGTTGATAAGGTAAGACACAAGATAACAATAAAAGCACTAGCAATTACACAGACATATAAGCAAAATCAGTGGAGGGAAATTCAAAAAATGTATAATTTACATTCATCTGGAGAATATTTAGACAAAGAGGATTCCCCTCTCCAAAGCAGAATCAGATTGGCAGTATTCCAGAGCAGCCTTTACTCAAACAGGGGATGATCCCAGAAAACCTTGAGCGCTCTCACAGCAACATAGGCACCTGCAGAATGAGAGTCTGTTCCTATTCCCAAGCCATAGCCAGGAATCATTTGTAAGGTTGGCACTGACTGAAAACATGACAGAGACAATTTAACACAGTAGATGACTGAGCACTGGTGCCTGAGAACTCTGGCATGGTTTAATATAATACTTTAGACTTTTAGTCTTAATCTAGGAGTCAGAGGGCAGTGCTGTGCAAAAGACCTTTGCAAAAGTGAACACACTGTTTATGGCACATATAACTTTGCCTGAAAAAACACTACACCCATCGCTTTGTATAGGCCACTTTCATCCATAGTGATCATCATCCCTGGAAAGAGAAACCATCATATCCTCACTTCGGTGAAAATACAAACTGTTAAGATTGAGAGAAACCAGATAGAAGAGAGCACAGAAGTTAGCTGAGCTATAATCTTAGCTATGTCACAAGTTAAATTCATTGTTTCTGCAGCCTCCAAATGGTGCAGGGTTCTTCACAGTCCAAGTACTTATGAACTTTAGGCCAAATACACTGTAATCTAATTATGACTAACAGTTTTGTGAACACTCAATTATAACAAACAAAACCGAGTGTTTGTAATTAATGTTCAGTCAAAGTCCTGAAAATGCCAGCATATGTCCTGCTGCTGTTGGTGTGGGTGGCACTGTCCCTTGCAGATCTGTTCTTCTTGTTAAACAGGTCCTCCAAGGATAGCATGGATTTTGTGCATGTCAGCATGATGCGCTCACATGACTCCTACTTATCCAAAGATAATCTGAGAATTACTGAATAAGGTTAACAGAATGCATTTGTTTTCAGATATACACAACAAAAAGGCACCTACCCCATGCTCTAAGCACCCTCCAGCTTCTGATAGTTATTAAACATTTTAGAGGGGCCATCATTCATATAATAAAGCCGTTTCCTTTCCCCCACCCACATGAACAAATACAATTTTTAATGCCAGCCTGCATGTGCAATAGACTTTCTGTTTTTCACATCCAAACAACAAAAGAATGGGCAGGGGATTTTGATAGTAGCCTATGCCCACTTTAATGGAATAGATATCTAAAGGTACTTTTCTTAATACTTCTTAACAGACTGTCCTTCAGCAATTTCCTGTAACACAGTGTTTACACGCTGCTCAGTTCAGCCTAGTGCGGTGGCAGGTTTTGTTTATTCCTATCCTGTTCCTACATTTCTGCTCTCAAACCAGTTCCAACGCTGTGTGTGTGAGGGGTCCATGTGCCAGACTTTCTGGGCTGTCTGCTCAGGCAGATGCAGAGGGGAGATTGGCAAGGAGGTCACGCGTATGTGCCTGTTCCCCTGCGCATTCACAACATGTTCCCACATCATCTGTCCCGAGGGCAAGGACAAGGCGGGTGGGACTGCAGCACTGAGCGGGAAGGAGCACGTGGACTGCTGGTAGCCATTGAGCTCTGAATTGGGGCAGTGGGAAGGGACAGAAAAAAGCTTCGAGCCCTGCTAGGTGGCTCGCGGCTGCGTGGCAGGGGACAGGAGGAGGTGCTGGTTACGTCTGTGTTTGGCAGCAAGCTGCTGCTTATGTCTCCAGTGTGGCGTTGCAGAACAAACATGCAGTGCGAAACAGCAGCGTTTTTAGCAGTCTGGCCCGCGCGGCGGTGTCTGAGCAAGGGCTCTGGAAGCTGAACTGCCGGAGCCCTCGGGTCTTTCACTGACTGCTTCCCAGGCACACTGTTTGGATGGGATGTACCGTCCAGCTGCCAAATCACAGTCATTAAAGGCTAAGAGACACCAGCGAGCTCAGAATTAACTCTTTGTTAGCTATATGATCCTTAAAGTACTTTCAAGTATGAAAATGAAAGATGTTATAAAAATACAATGCATTATTACTATTAGTAGCATGTGGGATCATGTGGGTTTCATTTTATGGACACATTTACCAAAGATGTCTCTCTGTATATATGTGCCTGTGCAGTCCTTCCTGTTTGTCAAAGCATGTATTGAGTGAGTGAATTATAGGCATTACAGAATCTATTTGTAATACATATTTTGCATCATGGAACTGGAGATCTATATGTCAATATAAGACATCTTTTCAGTTTTTAAATCATTGTTTTGGATTTTTGTGCCCTTTCAAATTTTTCCACATTAAAAATTATGCGAGGTCCCCACAAAGCCATCTCTTCTCCAGGCTAAACAAGCCCAGCTTCTTCAGCCTCTCCTCACAAGGCAGGTGCTCCAGGCCCCTGATCATCTTGGTGGCCTCACACAGGATGTGCTCTACTTTATAAACACCTTTCTTGCACTGGGTGGCTCCAAACTGAGCACAATATTCCAAGTGTACTCTAACAAGTGCTGAGTAAAGGGGAAGAATCACCCATATTAGCTAAGCCCAGTTACCTTCCTCTCCTTTATGTGCCACAAATATATGCAACACCTTAGTAGGAATAATATGTACTATCCAGTAACTGGTCATTGATATTTTATAAAGAAATAAAACTATCTCATATACTTCAATATCCATTAGCTTGTTTTACAATATCATGCAAAGCAACCTGCAAACTCACAGTCAGTTTCCTGAGCTCTTCTGTAATGTCAGTATCTTGGGACCAGGAGCACATCCCAGCTCTGCAGCTCTGTCTGCATGCTGACTTCCTCTCTGGAAGACCCGGAAAAGCACCATTTTCCTTACAATTTCCCCTTATTCATCCTTTTACCTTTCTCTCCAATATGCTCTGGTTTCACACCAAAGGAATCCGGGCGAAGAGACCTGTAGCTCCTTCCAGCACATCCTTTGCACACGCGGGGCAGGAGCAGGGCTGCGTTAGCAGCACCTTACCAGCGCGCCCAGGATGACATTTGCCCTTCTCCGGGGGCAGTGCTGTCCAGTGCACCCCCACTCTGTACAGATGTGCTGCATTCCTTATTGCTATACAGTTAACTTCGTATTTTGCCATATTAAAACATTGTTTGATTGAATGGGCCTGAGCAACAAAGCCATCTATACTACCTCTCCAAAATCCTTATGGCTATGCCAGCCAATTTTTAATTCATTCTGCATGTGCTCTATTTATATTGTAGAGTACAACTGTTTCATCAGGACATCATGCAGTACTAAATCAAAAGCCCCTTGAAACTTTATTTGAAAAAATATATGGGCCATATAATTAATCTAAACATAGCTGCACTAAACAACTTTTTCTTCAGAGCCTAATTTTATGATTGAAGTCTAAATAATTGGGTCTTTATGTTAAATCACTCCTGACAGTTTGCAAAAGAACAGTATTTACTTTGATCAAACAATTTAGAATACTTCATGAGCAAGTATCCAACACAGTATTTAATACAGTATAATGCCTAGCAAAAAAATCCTGAAATTTCTCTTCCAGCTAGGAATCAAGAAAAGAATCACTAACAAACACCCTGAGAACTGTTAATGTCTTGAAGTCACTACAGGAGAACACATCCCAGTTCTCTGTATCCAAAGTACTATTGCCTGAAATTACCCCATCTAATTTTAGGCATTAAGTAAAGTATCTAAATTAAGAGCCTCATTGCTCGTCTCTTCATTCTACTCCAAAAAGGGCAATTTATTCCTATGATCTGAACTGCCCTCTGGATGGACACCCTCCCTCCTGTGTCTGTGGCTTTTGCCTTTGACCACCGTATTTAGCTTTCTCAAGTGAAACAGATGAAGTCACATATATGAAAAAATAGATTATAAGATGAAGTTTAGTTAAAAGCAATTCAATAGACCCCAGCTGCAAAGCAGGGCAAGGGAAGCTCTGATGATGGTTCTCTCTCTCTCCCTCTCTGGAGCCCCAGCACTCCATCTGTGAGAACTTCTCATGTGAATCAGTGTAAGGTGGTGAAACGCAGCCTGTGTGGGGCAGAAAGTCTGTGGTCTTACATAACAGTAACACAGATTAAGAAAATTCCATTGCTTATAATAGCAGGCATTACTGTGCTGCTAACCACACTGCTAGCTAGCGTTTTGACCCTGGTACTTTAAAATTAATGGCTGTGACAGCTTAACTCCTAGTTTTCCACCCAGCAGAGTTTACTGTCCTGTAAAGAAAAGAAAAAAAAAATGTACAGGCATGTCAGTCTATAGGCTTGTGTGTTAGTTTAAGTGGACAGTGATAACAAACTCCCAACTGTGAAGATGGAAAATACAAGTGGGCAAGATGAGGGCAGTAACTCTGCTAGGAGCTCTGAATTCTTAAGCCATAAAATAAAGATTCATCAAAGTACCACTGAAGTAGCTCTCACTCCAAAAATAAGGAAAGAAGGCATCATCATTGAAAGACTGAGGTTTGATACAGATCGGATGCCTAGAGATGCCTAGAGTTGCCTATGCGACTGTAGTGACTGTAAAAGAAACTGAGGGTGACTACCTGAGATGTGGATGCCCAGTAAGTGCAGTCAGATTGGCTGGCTCCTATCCTCAGCACGAGATTTTCAGTATGTAAAACACATACAAAAATCAGTCTGGGAAACTGATTACCAAGCAGCATCACCAGGGCTTGTTAATGAAACTCAGGCCAACACGTTTTTTTCCCCAGACTAGAGAGCTTCATTGTAACATTATGAAGAATAACCAGCTCACTTTAAAGGGGTTCAATTGAGGCACCAGAAGAGTGTTTACACCAGCTTTCCTTTCCTTTAAAAAGGAATTCTGAAGCTCTGAGGATGACTCTGTATTGATTGTCCTGTTTGACTGTTATCTTAATAAACTAGGCAGATCCTGGAAATCACCACCTTGAAGGCTCTGCACTTAACAAACGGTCCCTCTGAACCTTCTGCCATAATGTGTGAATAGACATAAATACACAAAAAGCCAAGAGTTTTAAATATTTGCACAGCCATGCCTATTTTTATATGCATTAACATGCTTAGCACTGCTGCTTATTATAAAATACAGTGGTTGGGTAGATTACAGCAAAAAAAAAAAGACTTCACTTTCAGGTTTTATTTCATTTGTTAGTCAGTTACCACTGGAGTATCTTTTTGTGCAAAGATAAGGTATAAAGATTCATTTATCATTATTCTTTATCTGCTGCTTTAACAAATGTACTTTATCCTGTGCAGGCACCATCATGACATTACACTGTGTAATATCAGGCATTGTCTGATGGTCGCCGTTACAACATTGTACCTTCTGCTCTGGCTCACTGACAAAATTGTCTCTATGTAAGGCCCTGGCAACTTTCCACTCTTTCCATAACAGCTATTCCAGGACATTGTTACATTACTTAATATTATGTGCAAATGGCTTGGTTTTAATTAACCTGCCTCCAGTAATTATTGAAAGAAAACTGAAGCAGAAATGGAAGAGGAAAGACTCCTGCTGTGCTCAGTGGGACCGGATGAGAGACTCCGAGCTGTCTTGTACCCTGCTGGAGGAAGGAGAGAACTTAAAAAGGTCCCTTTTCTGCTCTGCTGGCTAACTTCAAGCCACTTAACAAACTCCTTAAAGGTTTCTGCAGAAGGAAGTAATCCAAAGATAGAACTAAGAGAATAAAAAGAAGTGAAGAAGAAACATTTTTGAAACTAAGAGAAAATTAATTAAAACAGGAGTTAAAAGGGCATGTTCTTAGTCAAGTAGCAAACAGAAGCTCAGTGGCTACATAATCTACCTCACTCTCACTGAATTTTCCTTCTCTTCCCTGTTTGCATTGCATTTGCTTTCCTCCTGGGATAGGAAACAGGCTCATTACCCTTCATCAAATACAGATGCACAATGAGCAACAAGATCCACATGTGGGTCTCTTTCATGTCATAATTCACGTAATGTTTGAGATCTCTGGGAAGCTTTGAATTTTATGTAAAGTTGCTTTTGAGTCACAGAAATTTCACACATGTAACAGATGACTTTTTTTTTAATAATAAGTATTATGAATAATGTTTTTTTAAATTGAAACCATGCAGTTTACAGTACATTCATAATATCTAATCTTTTTTTTCCTGCTAATAATTTTGAAGGCTCTTGCAGTTGGCTTGCAAGTGGAAAAATAATAAGGACCAGGAGTAAAATCCTTACATTTTTGGCAAAACTATGCTATTTTCAAAAAGTTTTCCATTAAAATAAATGTAGTGTATCCCAATGAAAACCACATCATTGGTATCCCTTTATTCTAGCCCAGAAAATCCAGATAAACAAGGGCTTCAAAGCAGCAACATTCATCAAAAAAGCAGTTCATCTGTCACTCCTCTTTAATACACTATGAGGTTTCAAACCTCGAGTTGTTTAATACTATCATTATTAACCATGTTTTCACTCCTTTTTCCCTAAGCAGCCTTTAATTTCAAAATGGTGTAGACATCAAATGTAGAAGCTATTTTACCATAGTCCTAATGCTGTGCAGTTTGTATTAGAAAAGGATTAAGATCTATGCTTGCATCCGTAAGTAAAATATGGCTATATAGAGTGTTTTGTGGCATTTATGAAATAAGGTATACTGAAATAGTAATCTGTGTATTTGACTAGAAAACAGGAACAGAAAGTACAGTTCAGTTGCAGTAGTAGTGTTGTTAGAAACATCCTGTTTTCTTTTCCTGATTTTTGTGATTTGAACTCTGCAACCTTTGTTGCAGTTAATGCAGTTTTTTTAACAACTGACCACCAGAAAGTCTTCCACTCTGTAATTTTTTCACTCCCAGTACTTCCTCGAAAGACTGAAACCGGGCACCACTGCTTCTTTGTGCCCAAACTCTCTTAGGATTCAAGGAGCTACTTCCAAAGCTGAAGGGCTCGAATATATAATAGCAGTTTTACTATTTGGTGGATGACAATGTTAAATGAGATAGATATTGATGCTTTGAAAATGAGAAGAGAAAATAAAGCATGTCTCTCATTTTTGCACAGCTGCTGTTTTCAGTTATTCATCTTGTTCAGCTACTTACATTTAAAAGCCAAAAAACACTCAAAGAAATGGAGATTTGAAGCAAACCATTCACTCCAGGTTATCCACCTTCCATATGCTTTCTGGAAAACAGCAAAGGAACCTTTTGCTTTTATTAACTGTAGAACTTCCTATTTTCAGAGTGTTTGAGTCTTTCTCTGGAAATGGAAAAGTTTCACAGCATGCCTGTACCTAACAATTACTGCTTCTGAAAATGTCTCCGTTGTGTAATGCCTCTTGTAAGGTTTGCTGTGCTCTGAATAAGAGCGAGAGCAAGAGTACTGCACAAGTTATGACATTTATGTATAGATAGTCACTTCTGGGTATAAGTATTGTGTGCATTGCATGCTGTAGGATAGTGAGAAACTACAAGGTAGCTCTCAATAGCTCAGGTTTAGGAATGTATTGTAGTTGCAGGAATATGTACTTCTGCAGAGACTGGTATATTCTACTTCTCTACAGGTTAAAGGTAGCTTGGATATTTTTGTACAATATCACACAACTTGGAGATTTTTCCTTACAGCTTCAATGAGCTTCCAAGTATTGCTGCTGGTATATTCGATCTCCAGGAAAACAACATTTCCAGAGTTTGTTGAAGAATTCGGAAGGGATCTCAAAGGCAGCTGGATGCCCAACTTCTCTGAGTGTCTTAGGACTTCTCCACTTGAGTAAAACAATGACAACACTTAGTTGAGAAAACTCATCATTCCATGAGCTTCAACTAATTAATAACTGCATTTATTTATGTTCCTAGTATTCCTCTGCCTCGAAAATTAAGATATTTTAAGAACAAGCATGCACAATGTAAGGGACCCATTACCTCTGTGAGGGCAAGAACAAAATGATGAAATTAATTGACTGAAAAAATAATTTGCATTTCAACATGATTTTGTTAAGCAAACCCATAAATCGAAAGACAATTAGACTCTTCATATTTTCTGACAAAAAAAAAAAAAGAAAAAAAAAAGGCTGTGGTCCTGGAAAAGTTTTGATAAGGCAGCTGCTACCAAGAGCCTTCAGCAAATTATCATCCAGCACATTAGATGCATTTGATGATTAATTAAGACTTCAGACAAAACTAGGTTTTATTATCAGTTGGCTTCTCTTTCAGACATTTGCAAATGAAATAACCGAAGTATGAGAATCATTCAGTTTGATGGTATCATGGTATTGCATTTTTATGCAATATATAGACTTTCTTTTGGTTCTCTGCAAGTACAAGGCGACTTCCTGAACCACAGGATAGGAATAACTTAAATTCTTTGCCCATATGATGCAGGAGGTCATGACATATTCAGAATGATCCCTTTTAGCAATATAACTGATTAATCTGTAAATCAACGAATAGCAAAAGCTGCTCCAGCTGCCAGAGCTCCTTAGTTTTTAGCATACGCAGAACAATTCCTTCTCACTCGTTTGCTTCTGGAAACAGTCAGAGGAAATTCCTGAGTCCATATCTGAGTATGAAAGTTATATTTTTTTAACTATCCACATATACTAAAAGTAATACTGGCCCCCTGGTGGGGAGGCAGATGTTATCAGTGGAAGAAACTTACTGAAGTCTCATTTTCTCATTTTAAGCAGAGGAATGATCCATAAGTTCCTGTTCAAATGGTGTAATCAAGTCAAACTTGCATATGCTGAAACTAATAATAAATGGTGCCTGCAGTCAAATCTGAGGCTATGCTTCAAAATCTGGACATAAGCAAAGCTTTGCTTCTATGATACTACAAAGTGGGCATAAATGAAAAAGTATTTCTCTAAGAGGGCTGGCAAAACACTTCCCAGATTTGAAGGTGATTCCTCAGTTATTTATTAAAAGCACAGGAATCCTCTGTCAGTAAAAAAATCCATGAAATCTGCTAGCTGGCCTTGGTCAACAGCTGATGCTTCATATTTTAAACTGAGACATGAAAGTGCCAGAAAAACATTAGGTCCATGAAAGTCAGAAGTTTCTGGTTTCTAAAGAAGTTATATCAAGCCCTTATTAAACTCCATTACACTTATTAAACTTCTTCCCTGCAGCAAGTAACAAACCTGCTTTGTGATGAGAAACATGAGTGAGCGGAATGCTCAAGTTTGTGTATTCACCACTAAGGGGATTTCCCCACAGTCTGGCTGAAGAGCAGGACAAAGGGAGGGGAGACTGAGTGGAGCCATGAATGAGTGGGACAAAAGAGCAGATGCCAAGAGGTGGGGGCCTTTACGAATAAGGGAAATAAGGGAATTCCCCCACATTCTTCAGCAAGGGGGACAAAGGAGTCAGGTGACCTCAGGTGAGAAAGAGGGAGGGAGGCAGGAGTTTGGTGTAGGCGAGCTCAGAAGGCTGTAACTTCTGAGTACCTTGGCGATGGAAAGGACCTCCGGGTAGCGCTAAGTCTGACGGAAAGGACCAGGTCTGATGGAAAGGACCATTGAAATCTCACTGGTGAGTACTACGGGGCAGTGGGGAGCAAAAGGGGTGACGACCCCGATATGGACTCCCAGGGAGGGCAGCAAAAGGAAGCCAAAAGAGGATGCTGGGAAAAGGAATGACGACCTTGACTTAGCCCCATATAGTCCCTTGGGGAGACTTTTGAGGGTTTGGGATAACATGTGCATTCCCCCAGAAATAACCAAGGGACTAATGATAAAATATTGTTGTTTTGTTTGGCCAGAATATAAGTTACCAGGGGGATTTAGGTGGCCCCCTGTAGGGTCAGACCACGATCCTAGTCTTTGTCAGGTTTTGTGCCTGTATCTCAGTGATACCATGAAGGGTCTCATCGAGAAAGAACGTGTGTCAATAGGATTAAGGGCAACATCTAGAGGAATCAATGTAACAAAAGAGAGAGGAGAAAAAGAGAAGCAGGAATCTGAAGAAAGGAAAAAAAAAAAAAAACAGATAGGAAGGTGTGGGATGTCCTCCAGTACCTTCCCCATCTTATCACCAAAATCTATCAGGAACCATAGCTCCTGTCCCCTCTCTACCTCCTGCTTCTAGCAATAGTGAAGAAGGAGAGGAATGGGACATTTTGTCCCTTTCGAATCAAGAAAAGGAAGCCAGCAGTACAAGGTACTAAAAGCCCCCAAAGCCAAATGCCTCTGTATCAAGTTCCACTGCAAGGCCAGGATGGGGAGGGGGGCATGGTTTGGATTTGTGGTTGTGCTTGTGCCCCTGATCACACAAGATATAAGGTGATTAAAGAACTTATTTATATGATCCTATAGGGGTAGGGGAAAAGATAGATGACACTTGGAAGGTTTGGGATTTTTCTTTAGGAATCCTTTTTGGAAAGAGGATAATCTTGCAAAAAGCTTGTCAATTATGGGAGGAAGAGCACACATACAGGCAGGCCAAAATGCGGTTTAGCCTGCCCTCAGGAGAGAAGAAGGACATTGGAGGAGGGAATGCCCAGAGGCCAGTAGATCCTCAGGAAAAGGAAAAGGAAATTCACCGATTGAGTTTTAAATGGATTGTTAGGGGTGTTGAGGGCTTCCATTAGAGCAGGGACCCACTATGCGGGAGCCCTTGATAACATGTAGGGCAGTTTCGGACCGAGAGGAAGTGTGTTTCTTGATAGACACAGAGACCTCTTGATCCACTTTGAACTTTATGCCAAAAGGAGGGCAATTGTCAAAAGGCTCCTTGGGGTAAGGGGTAAGTGGAAAAGACAAGCAAGTGCATCTTCTCCAGCCCTATTAGTAGATGTGGATAATAAATTTGAGATGCATGATTTTCTTTTTGTCCCAAATTGTGATTACAATCTGCTGAGGGGTTGGAGTTGATGGCTGGATTGGGAATGTCAATTGATATTGTGTGGGATGATAAATAAGTTAGCACTACTGTAACTTTGTGCAAAGTGTCTGATAAAGCTAGGCTGAAGTGAACTCAGAAGTGTGGGCAGTTCCAGGAAAAATGATAAAACAGCAATTGACATGGACAGTCCTCCTGCAAGGATATACCAAGGCACTGGTCCTATTTGGACAAGCCTTGCAGAAAATACTGAAGGAATTTATCCCACCCCCCAGGAGCCAGGTTATTGCAGTACATGGATGACTTGCCCCTATCAGGGGAACAAGAGAGAGTGGTGAAGGAAACTGCTGTGAAGTTACTCAATTTCGTGGCTCAAAAAGGGCTTAGGGTGTCGGGAAAAAATATATATATAAATATGTATTTTATGTGTATATATATATATATATATATATATTTGGGGCATATTTTGGCTGGAGGTTTAACCCAAAACAGCCCCAGTGTTGTGGTATGGACATGAGAAGGAGAACAGAGCTCTAGAAAATTAGAAGATAAATTGACCAAGTCTTCGGCTTTAGCTCTTCTGGATGCAGAGAAAGAATTTGAATCATATGTGTATGTCAAAGAGGGCCATGGCAAGGGAATTTTAGTGGAAAAGCATGGAGGCATGCAAAGACCAGTAGCTTATTTTTCTAAAATGTTAGACCCAGTGGCTAAGGGGTGGCCTTATTGTCTGCAGAATTGTGCAGCTACAGCCCTAATGGTAACTGAAGTCCGAAAACTGACCACAGGGGGATCCCATGTTGTCAAGGTCCCATACCTGGTCAGGGCCTTGCTACCTGAAGGGGCTTCTGAATAGATGATGAGATTTAAAATTAAGAAGCGGGGGAGGGTTTAACCCAGCTTCTTGCCTGACTGGCCCCAAGGGAGAAGCACGGAGGGTGGCAGATCTCCAGACTCAGGCTAGGGAAGATTTGAGAGATATTCCTTGGCCAGATGGGGACAATGTGTTTATTGATGGATCTTCAAGAGTAATGGAAGGGAAATGGGCCACAGGATATGCTATCATTAAGGGGAGGGAGCTGCTAGAAGGAGGAAAGCTGCTGTCTTTTTGGACATTCAGTTCTTGACAGTGAGATTTTCCGCACACTCGGAAGCTCCAGCACTCGGGAGTGCAAGCCTTGGAAGCTCTGGCACTGGGGAGTGCGAGCCTTGGAAGCTCTAGTCACTGGGAAGTGGGAGCCTAGCTGTCGAGGACGATGAGGGGATCCGTGATAAAGGAGCAGGAAAAGTTGCTGCAGGCTGCGCAGCATGTTTTAGGTCAGAGAGAGGTCAGGATATCCAAACCAGGGATTTGATTTGTCTTTTAAAATGGGGATTAGATAATTGTAACGCTTTAAGTGAGGCAACAATATGTGATCCTGGGGCTTGGGATGAGTTTGGTGAGGTTTTGTGGGACTGGGCTACCCGAGGGGACTTAATGGCATCATCACTGTTGCGCCTGTGGCGCATTGTATGTGAGGCATTGCGAGAATATGTGGGTACATCAGAAACAGGGATAGAAGCGACTGCCCCTCCCCCACCCCCTCCAAGCAATTCAAAACCTCCACCTTTGTGCCCTGAGGACTTCTATCCACCAATGTATACTTATCTGCCCCCTCCAGGCTTGGGTCTCCACACACAGCCTCCCCTCCCCCCGGACGGTAGATTGAAGGAGGTTATGGTGTCACCATCCATGGAGCCGGGTGGGGATAGCAAAAGGGAAAGAACCGAGAATCCGTGGGTGATGGTTATGCGTGAGGCATTGCAGGACGGTAATATTGATGTGGGAAAGGCAGCAGAGTGGGGAATGTGTGCATATCCTGTGCTTTTCGGTAATGTAAACGGGCCCCAACACACTCCGCTTCCATATACAATTATTAAGGAAATGCAAAAGGTTGTGACAGAATATGGATTAAAGGCACCCTTTACCCAAGCACTAAATCGAGGAACCGCGGAAGACAACTGGCTGGTTGCTCATGATTTTAAAATGCTGTTTCGAATGATATTAATGCCAGTACAACAGACGGTTGTGCTCCAAGAGGCGCGTGAGTTGGCTAACCTAAAATCTTTGGATAATTTACATTCTCAAAATCCGGTGCTGCAAGGGGTTAATACTGAGATGTTAATAGGAGAGGGAGTATACCAGCAGCCCCAAGTGCAGGTGCGCTGTCCAGCTGAGGCAATTATACATTCACGAGAACTTTTCCTCCAGGCACTGGAAAATGTTCCAGACGAAAGAGAAGGGAAGGCTTTAGAACCTTTCTCAAAAGTAATGCAGGAAAAAGGGGAACCTTATGTGACATTTTTAGATCAACTCAAGGCTTCTGTGGACAGACAGGTGACCGGGGACGGTCCTAGGCAGCTGATATTTGAACAATCAGTGGAGAAAAATGCTAATAGAACCTGCCGAGAAATACTCCGTGAGGTTCGGCAGAGAATTGGAGGGGCTCCGACCATCACTGATATGGTTAAAGCCTGTCAGGTGATGGAAGATAACTCAAACGATCTGTTGCAGATGCTTGCTGGTGCTTATGCGTCTCTTGTCACAACTAGGTCGGCAATGGGTTCTGGGGCTTGCTATGCGTGCGGACAGATTGTAGTAAACCGCAGGTGGCACCGGGACCCTGCCCCCGCTATGGAAAGGGAAGGCATTACGCACATCAATGCCACTCTTCTGTTCATCGGGATGGGCGATCGTTGCCTAAGGCGCGATTGTTGGGGTGCTCGCCTGAGGACACAAATAATGCACGCCACGGACATAAATCCCGAGATAGCGGCTCCCGTGAATTTCAACTGGGAACCGCCACCGAGGCAGGGCGAACAGTAAAGTGGACCACCACTGATCCCCAAAAGATTCCTTTGCAGGTCATACAGCGAAAGGAGGGACCAGTTCTAGTATTGGGATCAGAAGGGTCGGGCGTTTGGGTAACACCTCTGTTAATCCCCTCATCCGAAAAGCACAGAATATATGCTCAAGTCTTGGCGCCATGTCCACCCCAAAAGGTGCGTGCCAGGGATCCGATAGCCCAGGTCTATTGGCTGACCCAGATACAAGTGAAACAGCGACCAATGTGGTCCACAGCTGGGGTGGCCAAGTGCAGTTAATGGACAGCGGGGCCGATGTAACTATTATTGTGCAAAAGGACTGGCCACCAACATGGCCGACCCAAGCCACGCCCCTGGAAGTCACAGGGGTGGCAGGCGCGGTAGCTCCACATGTCAGCTCCCACTCAAGTTTGATTGGAGGTCCTGAGGGGCGGGTAGCAACTCCATGCCCCTATATCCTGCCTGTTCCTGTAATCCTCTGGGGCTGGGATGTTCTCGGCCAATGGGGAGCGGCACTGCATTTTCCCTAGGGGCCGCTGAGCACAGCTGACTCCCGCCCTCACATGGCTCACTGACAAGACAGTGTGGGTGGATCAGTGGCCCCTCCCTCAAGTCCATGTTTGAGGCTGTAAGGATCCCATATCTTTCATGACCTTGTTGATTTTTCTAAGGTCATGTAACAATCTCCAGGAATTATTCTTCTTTTGAATTACAAAAACTGGTGTGTTCCATGGGCTTGTAGTAGGAACTATATGACCAGCTTGCAATTGTTCCTCTACTAACTTGTGTAACTGCAGCAGTTTATTTCGTGGAAGGGGCCACTGATCTACCCACACCAGCTTGTCTGTTTTCCAGATCAAGGGTGGGACCTGCTTCTGGATAGTGGCCCCTAAGAAAAATCCGTGCTTAACTGCATGCCCCATTGACTCAAACAGTCTCTCCCCCACAAGGTGACGGATCCAGGCAATATAAATGGTCTAATGGTTGCGGTTCTCCCTTCTGGGCCAATGATATTTATCAGTCTTTCACTTTGCATTGGGGTACTCTGCCCACCAATTCCTGAAAGCGATATATGTACATTCATTAGGCCATTGCGTGTGAGGCGGCGATGACTGTAACGTCCGCTCCACTATCTAAAATTCCTTGTGCCTTAAAATTTATCATTCCTGCTTGTAGCGTA
Organism: Tinamus guttatus; assembly: GCF_059628265.1. Classification (NCBI taxonomy): domain Eukaryota; kingdom Metazoa; phylum Chordata; class Aves; order Tinamiformes; family Tinamidae; genus Tinamus; species Tinamus guttatus. Next base: position 226,163 of record NW_028289346.1, read on the forward strand.
CAGGATATCTGCGGGCAATTCATAGTTATCTGTTGAGCCCAGAAAAGCTCAGGTTGTCCTGTGGACCCAAAAGAGCCTGTGCCGCGTTTAGTTTTTGCAGTATTTTGTGCTATTTGGCTTCCTGCTGGCATGGCGGTATTGGAGTCCATACCATTATCTTAATTTCTCCTTTGAAATCTGCATTAACAACACCAGGTAACACAAATAGCCCTTGTCTCATTGTTGAAGTTCGCCCAATTAACAATGCTGCCATTCCTCGCCCCAGTGGGCCGTGGACACTAGTTGGAATTAGCACAACTGATGTATCAGTAATTAGCACTTCTGTTGCAGTGGCCAGGTCCACCCCAGCGCTGCCACTTGTGCTGGCACACAAGCTGCGGCTGCTTCCCGGTGAGGCCACTCTGAGGGGTGATTTGCTGCAGTCAGCCTGGGGCCGGTGCCGGGCAGTGTCTCCTCGGCAGATGGGGGAGCTGAGCAGGAGAGGCAGGAGCTGCAGCCACTCGGCCAGTGCGTGACCAGGAAGCTCATTGGGTAGCCTCTCACGTGGTCGGCGCGTGATCACCTGCCTGATTGGCTGGTTGGGTTGCTGGGCTCCGCGTGCTGCCCAGGCAAGGCAGGGGCTGCTCCAGGATTGGGGACTATATAAATTGTGTTTAACCCTAAATAAAGGTCTTTGGCTCACCATCACAGAGACCCTGCTCCTCAGTACTCCTGCAGTGATTTGCTGTCATGGCGCAACCCCTTGCCGCACTCCGCTTGAAGTTTCCCGAAGGGGCCAGCGGTTGACCTTCCTTATCAAATTTTGATCGACACTGATTAGCATAGTATCATCCTTTGTGACAGTGTGGACATATTCCGGGCGCTCCTCTGTTGCCTGACATTGGCAATCGACTCCGTCCGCCGAGGCGGCCAGGCACGTCCAACCCGTGCCCGGGCCAAAGAGCACAGACACCAATATGAGGATGCTGCAAATGGCGTTTAATATACGCAGGCTGGATCTTATAAAGGTAGCAAAGGCGGAAGCATGCCTATATAGCCAATAAGCGTTGCTCTTTACCTAATATGGCATATGCCTTAGTTCCCTATTCTTCCCGTACATCGCGAGATCTTCCGAGCGCCGTACCCTACATCTCCCCCTCCCCATGTTAATCTAAGTATCCTAAATATCACTACTTTGAACAAGCTGCTAATAGCGTACATTGTGACTGCCTTGTTTCTGTGAGCGTCGTAGCTGATGCAATACATAGTGGGTTATACATGACAAAATAGGCATGCCGCAAAAGACACCAATCAATACCATAATGATAATCAACCCAAGCTTCCACAATCAATTCAATTGAGCCAGGATAGTAATCATGTCCAGATACTGTTGCCTATGTTCTCAAGCCATCTCCAGTTTCCTGGGTTACGTCTTATCATCTGTAGCAGATCTGATCCTACGTTTTGAATGGCCTCCGACCTCTTGTCGATCTTCTCGTAGTCTTTTGTGGTCAGGCAACAAAATGTTAGGTTTTTGAATGTTCTGGACCGGCCTCCCCCCACCTGGAGAATCTCGAAGATTACGTTGATGGCCTCGTGATGTGCTTTGAGTATCTGGTTGACATCCCTAAGACCTGCCGCTATCTGTTGAGACAACGTGTTTACTGCTTTATTCGTCCGCAACAAGTGACAGGTCGAGCTTTGAATTTTGTATAGCCCTGTTGATCCTAAGATCGGGCCGAGGCAAGTAATATTAGCATTCACCAGGACGAGGAATGGTGCCTCGCTCATATTACCCGGTAAAAAGACACCAGGTGACATGGGGGCAAAAATTTTACAAGGGTTGGGGGTATTTTGTCTGGTAGTAGGTATGCAGCAGCCAGCAAGCATAGCGCGCTAGAGCAGGAAACGTTTCAGGTGGGGAGAATTACAGTACCGTTCGTCCATCTTGTACCTGAGTGTCTAAACAAGTCTTCGGGTATAATCCACTCCCTGTTTCCTTCATCATCCCCGCAGCTAAATCTTCCCACACCTCTGTCTATATTTATTGTATTATAACTTTCACAGGTGGCAGAGGGGTCTGATGTAATCTTTCTCTCCCATTTCTGAGCCTTCTGAGTGACTATCTCTAGGTACCCTGTGAAATTCACATGATGGGAGCGGTATGTCACATTAACATATGACCCATATGGTGACCATGATTCCCCATACACTGTCCCACTAGGCAGTATTGTGAGATTTGCTGCTCTTCGTGCCATTAATTTGCATAAAGCGTTATCTGTTAGCGAAGCCGCAAAACTTACAAAAGCAAAGCATGTTAGTGGATTGTGTGGAAGGAGCGTTTGTAGAAGAATTGTTTGAAAGCAGGAACTGAGAGGAAAACTAGGGCCTCACACAGCTCTGGCATTACAGAGGCCTGCTTGGGGTGCTGCACAGTTGCCACTTCCAGGATGGTTGGTACGCACGGACTCTGCTCCTCCACGGTTCCCTGGGCAACGCAATCTGCCCTCCTCGCAGCTGCGAAAGGGAGTAACGGAGGATGGAGCGGGATGAAAGCTCCGCGGCCAAACTCTGTTGCACTCCCTTTGCTGGGCTGCTGATAAGCTGCACAGTGGCCGTCTAATGAGAGATATACGATAACAAGTCCGGTGCTGTGCCAGCAAAAGTGGCAAATGATGAACTTTGCTTGAACTTTGCTCATTATAATGTGAAAACCGTACCTCCATCTCAGAAGTTACCCGCCTCCGAGGTACGACCACCCCTCACTGAGCATGCGCTTTAGATTTTTGGTTGACTGTACCTTTAAATGAAAGCGAGAAACTTTTCCACCAATCAACAACAAGGTTAAGTATGACTTTAGTCACTCAAGCTCCACCTGAATGTAAAGAAAAGTATAAAAGGTGAACTAAGGATGAAAAGTCTGGAGGGAAGAATTCATCGTAACTCCTGGGTCAGTCGAGAGGCTGAGCCCCCTTCCCTCCCCCTGCGCCGGGACGCTGCCCGAGGAGACTCGAGACTGGACGTCTTCTCCCATTTTCTGGGGTGAGTGATGATTGCACATTTGTACATCAGAGCTAGCTAAAAACCCCATGCTCTAGTAGAGAATTTCCTGTACTAACATCCGAAACCTGCTTTGTAAATGCTGCACTTGAATAAATCATACTGTTTGTGAACTCGACTATTTGTTTGGGGGGGGCAATCGGACCTACAGTTGACAGACTGTTCGTGAATCCGATACCTTTTTTGATACCTCCTTCCCCCCACCACCACCATTACCACTACGGCTTTCAAACTGCAACATTTTCAACACAGGTTGAGATCAGGACTTTCCCCTTTTTCCACCCTGGTGAGGAGGCAATAATGGGATGCGCCTCTCGCCCATTGTCGGGCCTAGGATTCTGTGTTTCCTGGTCGACTCCATACAACCTGTATCAGCAGGATAACGCAAAGAGACCCTTTCCTCGTCTTGCCATGTCGATCGTTTGTTTTGCTGTTCTCCAATATTTCCCTTTCAACTGGACAAGGTGCTTTCTTAGTAGGTCGGGGTCCAGTCGAATCCTCCATCACTGAGGTGTATGGGTTGTGGGGTCGTCCCACCAGCCGTTCCTGTAGGGGTAAGCTCATAGTTGCCAAGAGTTTTGAGGTTCGGTCTTATCCACCTTGCGGGTACCCATTTCACTACCTCCTGCTGTCTTACGGCCGCGTAGCCCCTTCCCTGGGTTACCAAGTTCCACCCAGACTCCCATATCCCTTTCTCTGGGAACCTGACCAGAACTGGGGGCCCATCCTCTATAGCTGCGACCGCCCAATGCTTATCCACTGGTGCCTTGTTCTCATTTCCACGAATGAAATGATTCAGCGAATATAGCGCTCGCATCAAAATTTCTGGTTGCTTCATACTGGGAATTCTTTGGGTATGACCTTCCCCCTCCCCAAGGATCTTGATTTTTTGTTTGAGGGTTTGATTTGCTCTCTCTACAATTGCCTGTCCTTGGCTATTGTGAGGAATTCCGTGCTGCAGTTGAATTCCCCATTTGTCAGCCCAGTCTTGCGTAGATTGGGCTGTGAAGCAGGAGCCGTTATCTGTTTTGATTATTCGCGGAACGCCTAACCATGCTATAGCCGTTATCCAATGCTGGTGAGCTGCACGCGCAGTAACCCTCTGGTGTTGTGTGGCTATGATCAGTCCACTGCATGTATTCACTGTAACTGCTAACCAGGGTCGTGGTTTGAATAAAGGGCATAATGTGAAGTCTGACTGCCAGATTTGATTTGCCTTTAGGCCACGGGGATTCACCCCAGCACCCCATAGAGTCGATCGTTGGCAATACGGGCAAGTGGCTACCACATCCCTGGCTGCTGCAAGGGGAATGTTGCAATGCTTTGCGAGGGCTCTCGCTCCTATGTGGAGGTGCTCGTGTATAGCACGAGCTTGTGTTATTGTCCATACACCCTTGGCTGCTGCATCAGCTTTATTGTTGCCTTCCTGATAATATCCCTGTATACTGGCATGACTTCTCACATGGACTATGGAGGCTGTGGTGCTGCGCTGTTGCAGCGCCTCCTCCAGCATGATGGCTATTGGCGTGCCCGCCCATACATTCTCCTGTGTGCACTGATATGATGTATTGAGTAGGCTATATGGATTCAGCTCTGTCCAGTTGCTTTGAGGAATACCTAACACCAGTGCATCAATTGATCCGCTGTCCCACAAAGCCAACAACTCTTAATTTGGGTATAATTAACAATACGCCTAAGTAGCATAACATATCCATTAGTGTTAAAAGTAGCATCAGCTTCTATAATAACGTTAAAAGCAACATTACCTCCTAAAAGCCACAATATACAGCTAATAATAACAGTAACACTTCTTCCTCCCATGTTGTTCTTCTGCAGGCTCACACTTTCCACAGCTAGGGTACCAGCTGCCTGCCTGCTATGTTTGATGTATCCGAGTTTGCTTCCAGCCAAGGTCTCACCCATTTTTGCTGGCACCCATCTGGTTCCAGTATCTGTAACGACACAAGCATACCCTTTCCCCCAGGTTATCAAGTCCAAAGGTCCCATCCAGTTTCCCGTGTTCCAGTCTCTCAGCATCACCTTACACGGACCCGACTTTACTTCTGTCAGGCCTCCCTTTAGCCCAGCCCTGTGTTTGACCATCAGAGGAACTAGGCTATCCTGGGGTAATCTCAAAATTTTAAAACATATTCTGCTCTTGCCAATTTTTTGTTTTTCGTAGCTGGTGTTTCAGCGTTTGGTTCATATGTTCCACTATGTCATGGTCCTCAGGATGTAATAGTATGGTGAAAAAACAATCTTTTAAATCGATTATTAAGATGTCCAAATCATTTTGAAAGGTTCTCGATTTCCATTTCTATTTATGTTTGCATAGCTTCAATTTGGTTTCCTCCCCAGAAATTGCTTGGGATTTCTGTATATTAAGGAGGCCCCCGCTCCAGTAGCATTGAGGCTTTTACAATTTGTAAGGACTGTTGCAGGTCCTTCCGTGTCAGTTGCACTGGAGCTTGGCCATCGCTTCATTCTTGTTTCCCATGCTGAAGTACTTCCCTAGTCTCTTTCCAAGGATGCAAGTCAGAGTACGGCTCCCAGTCCTCCATCGGTGGGGTGGGTGGGCGGGGGAGGTGGGGGGGGACGCCGTAGTCTGAGTTATTCCTGACTTTCCCACTTTCAAATTCTGGACTTTCTTGTTGTGCTTATTTAGCCCTCTCTGCTGATATATATATTACACAATAAAGATCTAAAAACCACAGATACAAACAGCACAAACACAATTTCCATCCAGTGGCACGACCTCACGTAGCTGTGCACTCCACTAGTGAGTTCCACTGTCTCAATTGCCTAATCCCATCCTCGCTGCCAATTAGGTTGCGAATGGGTTTGGGATTCGACAATAATCACACAGAACAAAGTGGCTACGGCTATTCAGGTGAAAGCACGTTAAAGAAGCAAAGTATGCCTAATTACTCGTGAGGTAATACTTGTCGGCAGGACACTGAGACTGAACATTCTCTTGAGTTGGCAGATGAGAGGGTTGCTGACAGGCTCCCAACTCAGCGGGCGTCCCCGCAGAGACAACGTGGGTCTCAGTGTTAGGAGTCTCACCCCTCCTTTCTCTCTGCACTGTCTGTTTATGCCCGGTGCATCCTGCCACGTAGGGCCAGTACGTGCCAGCAGGCAGACCAGGGGGCGGACAAACTCCGCCTTCAGTCACATAATCTTCCCTCCTGGGTGCGCAGGTGCGCATACCAGTAAATTGTCCCAGTCGTCAGTCTGAGGGTCCTGCCTTTCTCATCTCCCTCCCTCTCGGGTGTTTGACCTTCAAACTAATTTAGAGGATGTTTGCAGTTAAGTTGGCTACAAGCCCGGTCAAGCAGCCGCCTTCAACTGCTTTCGAAGGAGGTCGGCTGTGAGCCTGGCTGAGCAGCCGCCTCCGCGCTCCTTATCTCTCAGCCTGGGTAGGCAAACATCTTCTTTCTCAGGGTCTTGGATCCTATTTTGCACAATAGTTTTATGACTCTACAGATCATACAAATTTCCACCTTTCAACCATACCTCGTGTCGGCATCAATATACAAAGGATACAACACATAATAGAGATGAACATAGCAAATAGAAATAATAGCCCTAATAACGGTTTCTGTCCTCACTTAAAGCATTACAATTCTTCAACCCCACTTTTAAAGACAGATCAAATTCCTCTGCACCTCCCTCCTGGCTTTCATCAAGCCTTCAGCAACATAAGTTTCCTTGATCTCATTCGCCTTCTCTTCCCCAGCCCCCCTTTCTCCTTTTTTCAAGGCGATCTAACAAGCGGAAGCGGGGGCACAGACAGTGTAGGCGCCGCAGGTGCAGGCACAGAGGCAGGCACGGGCAGGGGGGGTTGGCGATGGATCTCCAAACACCAGCGGTTTTCAGTGGCGTGGCGGTCCCCGTCCTGAAGTGCTTGCAAAGGCTGCCGTGGCTCCGATGGCCACTTTGCTTTTGGCTTTCACATCGGGTTTGAATACTAGGTGGGGCTCGGCTTTGAACCCATTCTCTCTGCACCAGATCGAAAGCTTGCAGAGGGTCTGTTCATCAGCCTCTGTCTGCACTCCCACTGCTTCGCTCTTCCCGAGCGCCTCCCGTGCTGCCCTCCAAGTCTCCCTCTCCTCCCTTGCTCTCTGGCGGACCTGCCGTATCACTCCCCATGTCTTTAGATCTTTCGCACTCCCTTTAGACATACCATATTCTGTTAACGCGGTGGTACATCTCTGCCAGTGCTGGGGGAATAAAACTTCCCCGGCACTGTTAACCGCCCCTTCTTCAAGGAGCCGCTCAATGCAGCTCTTAACTGCGTTCGATTTCATAGAAATCCCCCATTCACGAGTACACGATAATACGACCTTGATTATCCCTTCCATGATCCAGATCCCTCGACCGCCTGCGGTCCGCCGCCTCGGAGTATCACGTCGGGGTCACCACTTGTTGCCTGACATTGGCAATCGACTCCGTCCGCCGAGGCGGCCAGGCACGTCCAACCCGTGCCCGGGCCAAAGAGCACAGACACCAATATGAGGATGCTGCAAATGGCGTTTAATATACGCAGGCTGGATCTTATAAAGGTAGCAAAGGCGGAAGCATGCCTATATAGCCAATAAGCGTTGCTCTTTACCTAATATGGCATATGCCTTAGTTCCCTATTCTTCCCGTACATCGCGAGATCTTCCGAGCGCCGTACCCTACACTCCTCCTTTGTTTGTGTGCGGAAAATCTCGCTGTCAAGAACTGAATGTCCAAAAGGAGACAGAGGAGTCCTAAAACTTTATTCGAATAAAGGGAGAGTCCACCGGGCATATCCCTGTGGGGTCTCTCAAATTGCTGGGGGACGCAGCCCCGCTTTTGTCCTAATTTCCCGACCGAGGGACGCCCTCTCCTTTTCCCCATTGGCCAAGGTACTCAGAAGTTACAGCCTTCCCAGCCCGCCTACACCGAACTCCGGCCTCTCGCCATCTATTCTCACCTGAGCTCACCAACTCCTTTGTCCCCCTTGATGAAGAATGTGGGGGAATTGTCCTATTTCCCTCCTTTGTAAAGGCCCCCATCTCGTTGCAGATGGCTCTTTTTGTCCCACTCGGCTCATGGCTCCACTCAGTCTCCCCTCCCTTTGTCCTGCTCTTCAGCCAAACTGTGGAGAAACCCCCTTATTGATGAATACAGAAACTTGAGCATTCCGCTCATTTGCTTGCATTTTTGGACAGTATTTACAGATATGCCCAAATTGGCCACAAGCAAAGCATGGATTTTTTCATAGACATTGTTGCAAATGCCTCGGCCATCAGAGAGCATTCATACAGTTTAGAGCCAACATTAATGCACGCTTTCAGCATGTCATCAATAGTAGGATCCTTTAGTGGCCGCAAAACTCTGGCAATCAGGGTTAGCATTCTCAACTGCTAGTTGCTTAAAAATGTAGCTTCATGCTTGTTCATTATCAATCTGCTTCTCCAGAGCCTCATTAAGCCGATCCAAAAACTTCATATATGGCTCATTCGCATCTTGTTTTATACTTACAAAAGGCTATCCGTTTGGACGCAGTCCTGTGCCACGTGCTCTAGGTGTCCCCGCGTATGTAGGGGGGTTGGACTAGATGATCTCTAGAGGTCCCTTCCAACCCTAAGCATTCTATGATTCTATGATTCTATGATTCTATGATTCTATGATTCTATGATCTTTGTTTACCAGCCTCTGGGATGGCCTTAAGGGCGCGGAGAGCAAGCGCCTTAACTTGCTGCAGGCCCTCAGGGGGAATTCCTGCTTGTGCTGTTGTAGCACTGTGGTCACCCTCCCCCATTAGCAGGTCCACAGTAACAGCCTGTAAAGGACCTCTTTTCGACAGCCGCTGGTTTTCCTCCCCCTGTGCTCGAGCAAGCTGTCTCATTTTCGACTCCCACATCGTATATTGCATATCATATCAGTCATAATCAGGTGAAAAAAAGTTTTAAAATCATGGGGAACAAAAACCAAAGTATCACAAAGAGATTGTATAAGGTGGGTGGTATATGGTACACCAAGGCCATGATCTGTCACCGTGCACCGCACGTTCTCAATAAGATTATATGACAAACCTTCCCAACGCGGATTCTGGTCCGGTGCACAGATAACGGGGAAGGTTTTCAGCATCCCCACATCCCCTGCCTGTTTTGCTCCTTGTTTTACTGAGGTTCATTTATCGTGAGGATCCGGGGGGTATAGGTCTGGCTCCTTTCCAGGGTCAATAGGACCCGAGTCAAAAGGATCATCGCCCTGGTCATCAGGTGGCAGTACCGCAAAGGCTTTTGCAGCGCGTTTTCTTTTCTGATTCTCATCAGGACATGATTGAGGCAATGGAGGCATGGAGGGGACGGCAGGGAGCCTGATCCCATCATTTGTGTTCGACTGCGACCCACTGTGAGATTTCAGCATTTCGAATACAACTCGCCATTGTGCCAACAGGTCAGAAGCAGCCTTATCACTGCGAGTGGCACAGTCCCACAATCGGACCCCAATTTGGTCCCACTTCTCCGGATCAAATGCATTCTTACTGTTCACCAAAGGATTGTTTTTAGAAGCCCATGCAAGAACCTTTTGTAGATCTTCTTCATCTAATTTCTTGCCCTGTTGTTTTAAGATCTTAAGAAAGACTTCTAAGACATCTTTTTGTTCCTTCCTTAGGTGTAACCCCATAGTCCCCAGCCGCTTATCTCTTTCCTTTCAAGAGGCGTTGATGTGCGCACAAAGGATGCTTCCTTTCATCTTGATCCTTACGCCTCCTTTCAGTGTGAATCACGGAGTTCAGCTGGGTGGTGCAACCGGAGAGACAGCTAGTCTTTGAGCCCCACGTTGGGCGCCATTTGTTGCACCTTGCAAAAGACACGGACTCAGTCTGGGATGCAGAGACAACTTTATTCTCAAACCAACTTCTTTTATACTCTCTTTACACAAGTGTTGCTAAAATTGCAACTGGTCAATATCTTGACAGCCGTGCAGTTGTGGTTATCTTCTTCTCCTTGCTTTGTTCCTCATCTGCTGACAAGACATTCCACATGTGGTTGTAGTCCTCCTCCTTTTCCTGCTTTGCTCCTTGCTGATAAGACATTTGTCCTTGCAGTCAACCACCCACTACCAAGGCATCCTTGCAATTAACTATCTACTAACAAGGCATCTATTATCTGCTGACAAGGTACTATGTCTCCACACCTCCCTGCGGAGAAGCTGCACCACCTTCACGAACTTGTCACGGACCAACTACGTCAAGGCCACTTTCGGCCGTCCGCCAGCCCATGAAACACACCAATGTTTGTCATCAAAAAGAAAAGCGGGAAATGGTGATTACGTGCTCGTGGCTCTCTGAAAAGAATGCTAGAAAAACAAAAAAGGAGGAGTGAAGGGTACACCCCCCAGGACCATTTAAATAAGGCACTGTATGCATTAAATTTTCTAAATCGGGAAGAACACGGGTTGATCCCAATAGAACCTCATCATCAGACAAGGAGAGGGCCACAAAGTGAGGGACAGGCAAAAATAATGTATAAAGGCTTACACACGCAAAAATGGGAAGGCCCAGTACCTCCAATAACCTGGGGGCAAGGGTATGCTTGTATTCACGTTGCAGGACAAAACCGTTGGGTGTCAGCACGATGGATAAAGCCAGCATTATTGACACCGATGGCTGTGGAGAGAGGAGAAGATCCCGAGGAAGAGTTCCAACAATCATCGGAGGACTAATCCTCTATGGACTCCCCGCTACCAAGGTGATCACTGCGATGCCAGCACCACCGCTTCAACCTCGAAAGAATGTGTGGGTAACCTTGGCGCACATGGGCAACCGGACTCAAATGAATATTTGTAATGGGATATATAGTGCTAACTGTAATCATAATCCCTTGTATGTGTTTGCCATGTCTCATACAATTGATACATGCCTTAGTGGCAAGAACGACAACGGCCACTCTAAAGAAGAATGCGAATTTAGTCACCAACGTCGAAGGGGAGGAAGAAGAAGAACTTGCTGAACTGTTGGGAGGTTTCACACCATTGCCAAAGCCAACTCCTTGGCTATTGCATTTTGGGTCCTTAACTACGTCTGGTGCTAGAAAACAAAAAAGGGGGAGATGTGGGAAACTGTGAGAAACTGTGGGATACTGTGGGAAACTGTGAAAGTCAGGAATGTGCTGAATAACAGATTAGCAGATGGAGAAACCTAAAACAGGCTAGCCGCACTGGTCTCTGGTTGGGTACCTGTTGGCCGGTAGCAGGGCTGGACCCAGATAGCAAGAGTCAAGGAATTGGCGAGAGGCAGGAGGAGGGAGCGCGTGAACAGCACGGGGACAGTGCATGCTCACATGCTCAGAGAATATATGTTTGATCTGCTGCTCAATAAGATGGCTTCTGGCTTCTGATTCTTAACCTTGAGCCCCTGCTCCTCAATGCTCCCACAACTTGCCTTCCCATCCTTGTCATTATCTAGAAAGGCCCTAAACACTTGATCTTCTGTCCAGTCTCCATTTTGGCATTTAAGATGATGCTTTGCATTATAAACCCCCCGTAAGTCTTCAATTGTTATGATACCATCTTCAGTTTTATCTAACTTCCTAAATGCCTGCATGATGCATGCCTCTTTCTTGGCATTCGACATGGGAAGCTGTAAAGAAATATTAAGTTTTATTTCATTTCTGCCCAGTTCCAAATTCTTCAGTTGTTAACAGTAACTCTAGCTCACGCACTTAACCTTGAGCCCCTGCTCCTCAATGCTCCCACACATAACATCTTTTTTTTCTTTTTTTTCTTTTTTTTGTGCTTGTCAGTGCTTTATTTTCTTCTTTGCTAATACCTTTTTGCATGCTAAACCATTCAGCATTTTTGTACATAGATGCAAAGAGAACCTTGCACAGACGAGCATTACAAATACTACCGGAATCATAACTTTGCACTTCCTTAGTATAAGTTTTAGATTTCTCAGCTTTCAGGTTATTGCAGACCAGAATTTCTCAAATTTCTCATTCAATTTAGCTTCCGCTCTAGGAAAACATCTTCAAAAGTCCCGTAGCAAACAAGGAGGAAAAAAAAGCTCATTTCAATGATGTTTGTACTTCTCCATCACTGGAAAACTTCTGAAAATTGCATCACAACCCTTTTGTTACATAAGAAGAGGCTTAATTTTCACAGCAGTTCGACAATCTGCTTTGATTTGTTAGTTGATGGTCAAAACTTTTAAATGTTTGACTATATATTTCGGTACCTAAAAATGTAATTGTACCCCTAACTGTGAGGACCTATGTTGGAAAAAATTGCCAATAATTTCCTGCACAAAATAGTATTTACAAGGCTGTTGCTCTAGATAAAGTTCCTCCTATTTTGCAGCCCCTCTGCCTAACTACTGGAATATATGTGGTCATTTTATTGATTACTGGAGATTGTCATGTAGCAATTACACTAAACTATATGTATAATATTCTGGGATAATGCCCAGAATTGGGAGTGGTTTTATGATGACTCATTCAGGGCTTAGAAGTACTGATTTCATTCTACAAAGAAGTCAGAAGGGATAGGCAGTAAAAGGGACACTCATTTTAAGTGATGACATTACTAAGGGTGGGTTTAGTGGCATACAGAGTACAAGGACATTGCAGTCATACTGCATTAACAACATCTCCCTTTCCAGTGGAGTTTGGCTGCACAGGTTCTCTACTGCAGTTACCTTCAACCCCATAGCAAAGAAGATGTAGATACTATCACAAACATACTTAGTATAAGAAAGTTAACGGAACTGTGCCTTTTACATCACATTCAGTTCGGGCTGACAATATAACCCATAAATCTTAATTTTTATGCTAAGTAAATATTATCTTCATTTCCCAGAGAAGAAACTCACTCAGCAATGTGAACTATGAATTCTGCCAGGAATCCTCCATCCTGACCCTTGGCTTCCTCTTCCTTGTAGCAGACAAAAATCACTACACAGCAGTAAATCATCAAATATAGGAAAATCTAAAAAAGGGTCAGAATTTTGTAAGAGGATTTGATTGACACTGAACATCGCTGGTTAGGAAAGCAGAATGGGGAGAGTACCAACTAGTGACCAGCACTGCATGCATGGTCATGCATGGTTTGGAGCGTTTGTACTTCTGCCCTACAGGAGATGCAGTGAAAACAACCTCTTAGCAGTAGCTAGTAGCTGAAAGCACTAGATAAACGAACATCTTTTAGTGAAGTAATGGGAGGTATAAAACCGATTCTGAAAAATCCTGGATTTTATCCATCTATTCTTCCACAATTAGTACATCATGGAGCATACTTTTATATTTAGTAATAGCTACAAAAACAAACAAAAAAAATCAACTTTGCTCCTTGTTGAAACCACAGAAAGCCTGTAGCAAAAATGTGATTTCTTCCTAAATCTCCAAAAAAATCTACTTTGTATTCTTATCTCAGCTTCATTTTATTTGCTCTAATATGGTTTGCTCTTTTCAAACAGTCATGCAGAATCTGTATTTCAGCTATGGAGCAGCGCACAGCAGCAAGGGATGTACTGTGAGAAACTTACTGTGCATCTGAGCAGGACACGTGCACTTTCTGCCTTTGTCACAAATATGTAGCTTTTGGTCCTGTGTAGTATGTTGAATCCATCCCAAGCATGTTGTTCTCTAACAGTGGTTTACACTGTCACAGAAGTGGTATTTTAACAAACATATGCAGAATCTTAAGGTTTCCTGGCAATTTACTCACATGCACATACAAAAAAGAAAATGGTATTCAACTAGGAAGCCATCAAAAAAATGTTTTCCTGCTTACACAGTGGAGTCAGCACTTAGAGCTTGAAAAGTTTATTATAGTTCTCAATAGAATTTAAATACTCTTACTAAAACAAAAACATATAAATCGGTAATTTACACTGCATACCCGAAACTTTCTGTTTCAAGATAAGAATACTCAGCTGATAAAGGAGAGGAACTGGAACTGTAGCTATCAGCATAGACCATCGAAGCAGTTTTTCAGCTAAGCTAGAAAGTCTCAGAGCAGAGATTTTTGGAAACAGAAGCACTTTTGATACTAGTGATCAAAGTGATTATTAGTGATTATCAGGTACAGAAATGTTACTTCTTATATTTAGAGCTACTTGAATATTTCAGGGAACTGCTTGCACCAGTGGCAGTTTGTCTTGGATTCAGGGAGGCAAAGCTAGCTTTTAGCAGCTGTTCCATTTAGTTTTCTGTCTATATTTTATATAGAAATAGTTGTAAGAGTAATAGCTGATTTGAACAAGAGTTTGAAAATTGCTTTTTAGTGTAGTTGCTACAAACATCTGGTTTTGGATGTGAAGAGGACTATTGATGTATGAACGAGAATACCTGTTATTTGTCTTCTTTCTATTTTAACTTCTTATATAGACGAGTCAGTTTGTGCTTTACTGGGAAAGATGAACAGTGCTAAATTTGTTTGATATTTGTAAAAATAATTTCAATAACTACATATATACTGGTGAATTTAAGAGCTTTGGTAATGATGTTTATCAGGCAGTTTATTCTGCAAGCCTTTCATCTGCTGTAAAAACACAAAACTCTAATCTCTTGAAATGAGCTGCAGGAATTTACTACATCTGAAAAGAGTCTGCAACAGTTATTTCAGGTGACAAGCTCCAGTTCATTACCTCAGTTAAAACTTAACATCTCTTATACAGAGTTTCCCATCTTCAGAGAGATACAGAAATTCATCTGAACATGCTTTGTTCCAGTTCATAGAATCATAGAATGCTTAAGGTTGGAAGGGACCTCTAGAGGTCATGTAGTCCAACCCCCCTGCACACACAGGGTCACCTAGAGCACGTGGCACAGGACTGCATCCAAGCGGGTTTCGAAGACCTCCAGAGAAGGAGACTCCACAACCTCTCTGAGCAGCCTGTTCCAGTGCTCTGTCACCCTCACTGTCAAGAAATTTTTCCTTAAGTTCATGTGGAACTTTTGGTGCTTCAGTTTGTGGCCATTACCTCTAGTTCTGTCGGTGGCCACCAGTGAAAAGAGACCAGCAACATCCTCTGCACTCCCTCCCTTGAGGTACTTCTAGACACTGCTCAGGTCCCCTCTCAGCCTTCTCTTCTCCAGGCTGAACAGGCCCAGCTCTCTCAGCCTCTCCTCGTAGGGCAGATGTTCCAGGCCCCTGATCATCCTTGTGGCCCTGCGCTGGACTCTCTCCAGCAGCTCCACATCCCTCTCATACTGTGGAGCCCAGAACTGGACACAATACTCCAGACGTGGCCTCACCAGGGCTGAGTAGAGGGGCAGGATCACCTCCCTTGACCTGCTGGAGACGCTCTTCTTAATGCACCCCAGGATCCCATTGGCCTTCTTGGCCACGAGGGCACACTGCTGCCTCATGGTCAACTTATCATCCACCATGACACCCAGGTCTTTCTCCGCAGAGCTGCTCTCCGGAAGGTCAGTCCCCAGCCTGTACTGGTGTCTGGGGTTATTCCTCCCCAGGTGCAGGACCTTGCACTTGGCCTTGTTGAATTGCATGAGGTTTTTCACCGCCCAGCTGTCCAATCTGTCCAGGTCCCTCTGGATGGCAGCGCAGCCCTCTGGGGTATCGGCTACTCCTCCCAGTTTCGTGTCATCAGCGAACTTGCTGAGGGAGCACTCTGTGCCTTCATCCAGGTCATTGAGGAATAAATTGAACAGGACTGGACCAAGGACTGACCGCTGGGGGACCCCGCTAGCTACAGGCCTCCAACTAGACTCTGCACTGCTGATCACCACCCTCTGAGCTCTGCCATCCAGCCAGTTCCTAATCCACCTCACTGTCCACTCATCTATGAGTTCTTTTAAACTCATCACCTGACTGTTTTGTTGTGTAAAAATAAACAAAGGCACATTTGAAAAAACATTGACCAGTATAGATTTTTGGCTGCCCTAAAGAGATAGGAGTGGTTCACAAAGGTGAGGGTGTGACGGACACTTTAGCCTGTGGTTTATGTGTTAAAACTGCTTCATCCAATAAGCCACTAGCACGCAGGCGACCTGCTGGTGGTGATACATGTTGGGAATGAATGGTTGTGGTCTGCATGTTTTTCATAGATCAGCACTCTACAGTTACTTTGTTGCATAAAAAGAGAAATCTCTGTCTTTTGAAGAAATTTCACTTGCCTTCATGAGCTTCACTTCATGAGCTTGAAAAAGCTCATGCTTGGCAAGGTGCAAAGTCAAAGGGAAGGGACCAATAAAAAAGGAAAAGGAAGGGAGAAAAGGGAAAGGGAAGGAAGGGAATGGATTCTCCTCAGTATTTTCAGTTTTTAAATAGTTTAAATGCTTTTGTTTTATCTTTAGGATATACAATACAAATGAAAGAAAGCACACAAACTGTCAGGTTTCTGAACTGGAACCCTTGGATTCTACTTTCAGTCTCTGGATACAAACTTGGGCAATCCTTAAGCTGATTTGAAATTGATGAGAGCACTGCCATTCTTATCAGAAGAATCATCTTATTTTATCAAATTCCTTATTTATCAAGTATCTTTGTATATCTCCAAATAAATGACAATAACTCTACAAGTGTCTACAAAGGAAAAAGACATGGGAAAAGCTGGCATGAGGATAAAATTAGTTGGTTTTAAATTTCTAAGAAATGGCAACGGTTGCAACACTTGGTTTGTCTAGAGCTTAAAAATGTCTGGAATATGGACCTCAGTTATAAGATGTCAAATTCAACTCAATTGTGTATTTTATTTTATACCTTTCTCAGCCTTGAATTCATGTCTCATAAAATCTTCTAAACAATGCTGAAAAATGACAGTTTGAGTAGTGTATTAATTTATCTAATCCAGATAATACTACAGTTTAAGAAGGTAATTGGTGCTTTTTCTTTAAAGGTTCCACACAGGAAAATTCAATACTCTTGTGTTTTCTTAAAAAGAATACACAATAATCTTCAATGGATGCTTCAAAACTGATCAATCATTGCATTTCCTAAACAAGAATCTGAAGTCAGGGTCCTTGACCATCTTTTATTTAGTGACATAAAATAGCCTGAAGAGTCTTTCTACTGACAAGAGTAGGTCTCAGTGCCTACTAAATACCTTAAATGATACTGCCAGTGATCTCGTTCCTTCCATCCATCTGCCAACATCCCAATCCCATTCATCTCCTCTTGGTTTTGCTGGATTCTCCCTCTGTCCTACCCACTTTCCTCTCTTGGTGCTGCCCCTTGGGAACACTACTCATTCATTTTGTCCAGAGCGCTAGCTGAACGATAAAACACTGAATGGCAGAGTTGAGGAGAAAAAAAAAATCACAGCATCCTTTTATAACAACAATATCACTTTTAAAATAACCTTTTTAACATTAGTAGTAGGCTGGACCTAACTTCATTCTAACCCTCCAGAGTAAGTTATGGGCCCACTGAAGAAAAAGAGCAAGAACTTAAAAATGACCCACTGCATGGAAGCAAGAAGCTATGCAGGAAGAAATCAATTACTAACTAATGCTGCCAAATCTGCATTTGAAAGCTGCTTGTGAAAGATGGCAGAAATGTTGTGTAGGACCCTGTGCAAAGAGGGGCCATGTAAGAGGTTAATAAGGTTGAGGTGACTAGGTACCTAATTTCGTTATTTGCTTCTGTGAACATAGCTTGCTACTTATGCTGAGCCACCCTGCTCTTGCTGCAACCATGAGATAAGATATCAGTCGTGAAGAACTGCTAACTGCAAATAATGTATGCAGGAGTTGCAGCTGTCTATAAAAACATGAACTTTTCCCAAGACGGCGTGGATCTCAGGCAAACTGTAAGAGGTCCGCTGCCGGTCGGCTACTAAAAGCTTGCTTTTCAACCCACCAGGTTGAGTGTGCGGATGATTATTGAGATTACGGGCTAACATTTTGGGGGCTCGTCCGGGATCTCAGTAATTGCCAGGCCCTCCCTGGTTGGGAAGGGCCACCCGACCTCGCTGGGGGAATGCTTCCAGGGGGAGCGCTACCTGATGACATTCCAGGTCCCCGGATCTCGAAAATACCTCGAGGTAAGGTATCGTACGATTCAGGAGGTTAAGGGGCGCCCCAATTTCTGGTGTGGTGGACTGTGGGAGGTCTGACGAGACAATAACTCCCCGCCACCGGCACACGTGGGACACCACTGCGTTGCCCTGGGTAAAAGGTTGGAATAGGTTGGAACGTTCTGCAAGTAGTATCATGGTCATTGTTATTTGTGTTGGTTGTCATGCTAATTCTTATTTGTGTCATTCGTGTTGTGTTCTAAATCGCTTTGATCCAGACGGAATGGGACAATCGCGTTCTGTTCCCGAAGGACCCCTTGATTGTTTTTTGTCAAATTTTCAAAATTTTAGGAGATGGACCCTCCTAAATTATGGGTTTAATATTAAGGCAGATAAATTGAAAATCTTTCGTACAAGTGAATGGCCAACTTTTGGAGTGGGTTGGCCTCCCGAGGGGTCTTTCGACCTCGATGTAGTCTGAAGAGTACTTTTTATCGTTATAGGGGATCCTGGCCACCCCGATCGGATTCCTTATATCGTTCTGTGGAATGATATCCTAAAAGAACCCCCCATTTGGCTACAAATGTGTATGGTAAAATGTGGAAACGGGTGCAAAATACTAACAATAAAAATGGGAAGAAATAAGCCCCCCATTCCATCCACGCCTAAATTACATGTCTTACAAGAACCACCCGAGGATCCATTTTTACCACCCTATAGTCCCCAAAAACCACAAAGTCCCCCTGTGGTGCCAGATCAACATGGTGGTCCTGTCCAGGATGACCCTTTATCCCCGCCCCACACTAGAAGGGGTCAAACTTATGGCCCGGTGAGAACTGGTGCAGCCATCTCTCCTGACTCCACCAGCTCCCTGGTACCAGTTTTACCACTAAGGCAGGTCCCTGGAGAAAGAGGGAGCGCATATATGTATGTGCCCTTCTCCACCATGGACCTGTATAACTGGAAGCAACAAAACCCTCCCTTCTCAAAAGATTGTGGGAGCATGATATCCCTTTTTAAATTTGTAATGTATAGTTATCAACCCACATGGGATGATTGTCAACAGCTCCTCCATGCCCTATTTACATTGAAAGAGAGGGAGAGGATATTAAGGGGAGCTAGAGAATCGATACCAGGTATAGAAGACCTGATCGAACATGGTTGTAGAAACATTCAAGATGAACGTGTGCCCCTCCAACGGCCGGAGTGGGATGACCATACAGTGGACGGGCGAAGGTCCACTGAGTTGTATCGGCAGTTTCTGATACAAGGGCTTCAAAAGGCAGCCAGAAAACCTACAAATTTGTCAAAAGTAGCAGAAGTCAAACAGGGACCCTCTGAATACCCAACTGCATTCTTGGAACGCCTGCTAGAGGCATATCGAATTTATACCCCTATTGATCCAGAGGACCCTGCAAACCAAAAAGCTATAAACCTGGCCTTTGTGTCTCAACCAACCCCAGACATAAGAAAAAAGATACAAAAACAAGATGGGTTTGCAGGAAAAACTAGAACCGAGCTAGTAGAAATTGCTCAGAAAGTATTTGATAGTCGGAATACACCCGAGGATGCCTTGGCAAAAAAAAATCACCAAGGCAACGATAGCAACAGTGGCAGCTTTACAAGCCGCTCCACCCCATCATCCTATAGATAGGAAGCTTACCCAAGGAAGGGAAAGGAATGATAATATGGGGAACCACCCCAGACGATCCATTCTTGATCAAGATCAGTGCGCGATTTGTAAGAAGAAAGGACATTGGAAAAATGAGTGTCCTTACCGAAATGCTCCACCAAACTCACGAGAAATTCTGTCTATGAAAGACGAGGACAACTGATGGGGCCGGGGCTCTGACAACCCCCGAGAGCCCAGGGTAACTTTGATAGTTCGGGGGCAACCTGTGTCGTTCCTTATTGACACTGGAGCATCACACTCAGTACTTAAAGAACCATTAGGCCCCCTGTCCCAAGAAACAACTAAGGTACAGGGTGCCACCAGACGGATGGAGACCTATAAGTGGACCACATCCCGAATGGTGGATTTAGGAAAGCAAACTGTAACTCACGCGTTTCTGGTCATCCCTGACTGCCCTTACCCCTTGATAGGGAGGGACCTTCTCCATAAGCTAAAAGCCACCATATCGTTTCAAGGGACCCAGCCAGTAGTAAAATGGGGGGATGATATACCAAAAGTGTTGACTTTAACTTGCCCCCTGAGAGACGAATATCTATTTGTAGAAACAACAAAAGATAAGTACACCCTAGATCCACTATTAGAGGATCTACAGAAAAAAAATACCCTCGGTATGGGCAGAAAGTAACCCTCTGGGTCTAGTTGCCCATGTGGCCCCTGTAGTGGTGACCTTGGAGGCGACTGCTAGACCCGTGCAAGTAAAACAGTATCCTATTAGATCTGAAGCAATGGAAGGAATAAAAAATCATATAAAAAGACTAAAAGACGCGGGTATTCTGATCCCCTGTCAATCAGCTTGGAATACCCCATTGCTACCTGTAAGGAAACCAGGGACAAATGAGTACCGACCAGTCCAAGACCTAAGAGAGGTCAATAAACGGGTTGAAACAATACACCCGACTGTCCCAAATCCTTATACCCTCCTTAGCCTCTTAACGCCGAAACATGTTTTCTATACTGTGTTGGATCTGAAAGATGCTTTTTTTCGATCCCTTTGTCCTCCGTGAGTCAACCCTTGTTTGCCTTTGAATGGAATGATCCATCCGAGGGGTATTCAGGGCAACTAACGTGGACAAGATTGCCACAAGGGTTTAAAAATTCCCCGATGATATTTGACGAAATCTTGCATAAAGACTTAGTCGAATACCGACATAGCCACCCTGAGGCAACCCTCTTACAGTATGTAGATGATCTCCTCCTCGTGGCTCGGACCTTGCAAGAATGCCAGAAGGCGACCGAGGACTTATTGAGGCAGCTAAGTGAACTTGGATACCGCGTATCTGTGAAAAAGGCACAGGTATGCAGAAAGAGGGTACAATATTTAGGATATTTAATAGAGGAAGGAACATGAAAACTCTCGGCATCAAGGGTACAGGCCATCACACAAATACCAACCCCCAAGACAAAGAAACAAGTGCGAGAATTCTTGGGGGAAGCTGGATATTGCAGATTGTGGATATTGGGGTTTGCAGAAATGGCGAAACCGCTCTATCAAGCTGTAGCAGGGGGAGATGCCAAACCCTTGGAGTGGGGTCCACAAGAAGAGGAGGCATTCCAGCAAATCAAGCAAGCCCTTATACAGGCACTGGCATTAGCACTGCCCGATATATCAAAACCTTTTTGTCTGTATGTACACGAGAGGACAGGAGTTGCAAAAGGGGTAGTTACCCAGGACTTAGGCCCATGGAAGAGACCGGTGGCTTATCTAAGACGTTGGATCCCGTAGCAGCCGGGTGGCCCCCCTACCTACGAGCAGTGGCGGCCACGGCAGAACTTGTAAAAGAGACAGACAAGCTCACCTTGGGGCAAGGGCTCACTGCTGTAGCTCCCCATGCAGTAGAAACCCTCCTAAGGGAATGTACTTTGCAATGGATGACAAATAACAGGCTGGCTAAATATCAAGCCCAATTACTCGATTCCAGAATAAGATTCTCAAAAACTACCGCAATAAACCCGGCAACTTTATTACCGGACAAACAACTTGAACCTGTCGAACATGACTGTACAGTAATCCTCTATGAACTCCATAGTCTTCGGCCAGATTTGACCGATGTGCCACTTGCTTCCCCAGAGGAAACCTTATATATGGGTGGCAGCAGTTACATAAAAGATGGATTCCAGTATGCAGGGGCCGCAGTGGTAACACAAGAAGGCCGAGTAATATGGGCCCAATTGTTGCCACGTGGCTGAACTCATTGCTCTGACGCAAGCGCTACGATGGGCAAGAGGAAAGGCGGTAAACATCTATATCGATAGCCGGTATGCCTTTGCCACTGCTCATGTGCATGGGCAAATATACAAAGAAAGGGGACTATTAACATTAGAAGGCATAAAAAATAAAGAAGAAATTTTAGCCCTACTAGAAGCTGTGTGGGCCCCCCGAGCAGTAGCCATTATCCATTGGCCAGCACACCAAAAGGGAAATAGTCCCCAGATACAGGGCAACGCTCTAGCCAATAGAGAAGCAAAAGAGGTGGCTCAACAGCCAGTGGGGCCACTACAAATATTAACATTAATGCCTCAGACCCAGTGGCCTGAAACACCCCCCGAATATACTGAAACCGAAAATACTCTGTGGGAGACCCCGCCTTTGTTCCCAAAAACCATGAGCATTACTAACAGCTCTCCAGTGTTCCTCCAGGCATTACAAAAGGTACGAGAGCAGATACACCGAGGCTTGCGAGACCACCAACCGGGGGACTTGGTGTACATCAAAAGGTTCCGAACAGCATCATTGGAACCTTCGTGGACAGGGCCACACCAAGTGATACTTCACACTCCAACAGCGGTAAAGGTCGCCGGAAAACCTGCGTGGATTCATCACTCCCATGTGAAACCAACTCCTCCTCAACCAAATCCAGATTCAGAGAAGTGGACTATTTCCAAGGACCCTAGTAACCCACTAAGCGTCACAATACGGAGAAAATGAGTAGACAGATATGGGGAACCTGGTTAATTTTAACAGTGTGTATGCAAACTTTGGGGTTAAGATATGAGCACAGTCTTTATCGCCCCATTAACTGGAAATGGGAAATTAGGGATACTGTAACAGGAAGCACAATCCAGTCAATAAGCACTAGTGACGCCCCTGAAATAACGATTTATGCAAAATAGGGATATCCATACGACTCTCGGCAACAGGGGATCACGGGGCAGCAGCAGCTCAGGGACACGGTCCCCATTGTGGGACTACTGTGGGGGAGGAATTACTACAGGAAATACAATACGACGCATGCCCTGCTATAGGAACTCCTAGGTGTCAAGGGGATGGCCAGTTTCACTGTGCCCAATGGAGTTGTGAAACAGAATCCTCCTGGGGGCATCATGACCCCTTCATAAGAATAGAACGGGGTCCGAAGGGTAAATGCAGTATACCCGGAACTTGCAATCCGATCCTTTTTAAACCCCAGTATTGGGGCCGATACGGAACAACCTGGGTTACGGGCAGGACGTGGGGACTACGGCTGTATGTCCACGGGCCTGACCCAGGGGTCTCCATAACAATACAGAGGCATTCCCCTACTTTTGAGAAAGATTGCTGGCTATGCCTAGATCCGAGACTCCCTTACTATATAGGCGTAGCTACTGAAGGAGCACCTACTCCCAGGAAGCACTCAGACAAGTGTACATGGGATCACCCCAGATTGACCCTTGGGGATATGCAGGGAGCAGGACTATGTTTGATCACTGCAAGGTGAGGGATACCCGCCTTGTACCAGAAAAATTGTAACTGAACATTAAGAGTTAATGTTACAAGAACCAGGTATTATGAGGCCCCGACAGGGGCGTGGTGGGCCTGTATGAGCGGGCTGACTGACTGTGTAAACACCCAGCAACTTGAATCCTCGGGCACAGGGCCTGATTTCTGTGTATTAGTATATATTCTACCCCAAGTGTATTTGTATGGCAGGGATAACAGAAGGGCCCACCTGAGCTACATTGAACACCATCATGGGAGAGAGAAGAGCAGCCCCTATCTTAATTCCATTACTGGTTGGGGCAGGAATAGCTGGCTCCACTGCGGTCAGGCCAGAGCCGTGAAGAACTGGCAACTGCAAATAACGTATGAAGGAGTTGCAGCTGTCTCAGCTCTGCAGAGAAGGACCTGGGTGTCATGGTGGACAACAAGTTGACCATGAGGCAGCAGTGTGCCCTCGTGGCCAAGAAGGCCAAGGGGGTCCTGGGGTGCATTAAGAAGAGCGTCTCCAGCAGGTCGAGGGAGGTGATCCTGCCCTTCTACTCAGCCCTAGTGAGGCCGCATCTGGAGTATTGTGTCCAGTTCTGGGCCCCACAGTACAAGAGGGATGTGGAGCTGCTGGAGAGAGTCCAGCGCAGGGCTACGAGGATGATCAGGGGCCTGGAACATCTGCCGTATGAGAGGCTGAGGGAGCTGGGCCTGTTCAGCCTGGAGAAGAGAAGGCTGAGAGGGCATCTGATCAGTGTATATAAGTACCTCAAGGGAGGCAGTGAGGAGGATGGTGCTGGCCTCTTTTCACTGGTGGCCACCAACAGAACTAGAGGTAACGGCCACAAACTGAAGCACCAAAAGTTCCACTGGAACTTAAGGAAAAATTTCTTGACAGTGAGGGTGCCAGAGCACTGGAACAGGCTGCCCAGAGAGGTTGTGGAGTCTCCTTCTCTGGAGATCTTCAAAACCCACTTGGATGCAGTCCTGTGCCACGTGCTCTAGGTGACCCTGCGTGTGCAGGGGGGTTGGACTAGATGACCTCTAGAGGTCCCTTCCAACCCTAAGCATTCTATGATTCTATGATTCTATGAAACCTGTTTGTTAGTAATTTCACTTGTAAGGTCAATATTGTCACTGATGTCTGTAGCTTTCTGATGGACTTTTCAATCATTTGTCACTGTAAAAACTCTTTGCAATGGTGTTTGCATTTCAATTTAATAAAACAGTTTTTGAATAAATTTTATATAGTCTTATAGCTCTATTCATCATGGAATTTATCAGTTCCTGTATATAATGTGTAACAAGCAAGGATAAAGCCAGGCATCCAGCACAGTTCATGGGATAGGCTCCCACTATTCTGCACATGGAAGGACCAGTGCCAGATGCATTTAACCCATGTCATCTGCATTGAGCAATTGATCTGATATACGGGAGGCTCCTGATTTGTGGGTGTCCTGAGAACACAACATGAAGTGCTCTGTGTATATAAGCAGGGCATGACAGAAGGAGATTTGCTCTCCAACTTCTTGGAGGAGCTAGTTAGAAAACTTGTCTCACTGCTGCTCACATTTCACTCCTAGCATACAGTCTGTAGGGCATAAACAGGCAATATATTCACATGAACCAAACATCTGGAGAGGAAAGAAGCATGAGCAATGCCACTAGCTACAACCAGTCTTCTAGGTGTCATGGAAGGCACACAGTTAATGCAGACAGCAAATTCACAAGGTCACATCATTTTTTTTATATTCATGCTTCTTTATGGCTCTTTGTTTTGAAGAAAACTCTCTCTGAAATTCAGGCACTGCCAGTTATCAAAATAAAGCCTGATAGAGAAAGCTTGAGAACCTGGGAACCCTAGGGTGCAGAAATGCTACACTGATTGCTAGAAAGGACAAGTGTCTGACTCACTGCTGCAAGAGCAGGAGTGTTTGTTGCAAAACAGAGGTTACCCTCCAGGGCAAGAGCCTGCAGCTGCTGCTGCCTGGGGCTGGTAAAAATATAGTGAGAATTTAAAATAAAGCAGATTAATTTCATATCTCTAAAGCCTTTACAAAATTGAGGTGTTGTCCATGAATCACAGCAGGGAATATAAAGGAAATGTCACTGTAAAGGGTGTTGCAGATAGTTAGGGAACGGCGGCCGGAAGATATCGTGCTGTACGGAAAGATAGGGCCCCTAGTAGCCAATAGTGTTTAGTCTATGGTGTAAGCAGACGGATGTGACGTTGTAAACCTAGATATATAACACCTTGTTTCCCATCAATAAAGGCCATTTGCCGTCCACCACATTTGTGTCAACTAGCTGATAGCCCGAGTGGTTTGGGGGTGGTCGCCGTGCCGTCCCTGAACCAGGTCGCTGCAGCCATTTGAACTGCAACAAGTGGTGCCGAAACCCGGGAACGTCATCGCCTGGATGAGCGAGCAGCGTGAGCAGCAGCCAGAGCAAGTGGACCACCCCGGCGAAGGGGACACTACTGAATCAACAAGGAGGATGGAAGCCCTCATAAAGGTCGTATCGCAATTACATAAGTACTGGGGGATTGATTGTAAGCCAAAAGATTTTACTCTTGCAGTTACAAGGCTTTTGAAAATTAAGGCTATAGACCAGCCGGTGGATATTCTCCACCCTGAACTGTGGGACAAATGTACTATGGCATTAGCTGAGGAGACAATGTTCTCAGGTTGTGGGAAAAACCTTAAGGCGTGGGGAAAAGTTGTACAAGCCTTACAGAAAGCTATGAAAGAGCAGGAGACTTGGGTAGCAGTAAAAGACTGTTTATTGGCCACGTCCAAAGTGGGAATCGGGACAACTGCGCAGACTTTGGACCCCCCAGATGATGGCAATTCTGCTGAGCCTAAAGGTCAGCAAGAGGGTGAAACATCCCCTCCATCCCCGAGCCCCGCCCTGCTTACAGAGGAGCAGAAACAGCCGAAATCTGTTTGGAGCGAGCTAGCCGAGGAAGCTGGGAACATTGAAAAGAAGTCAGAGCATGATGACGTCTGGGCCAGGCCACCACCCTATGCCCCTCAAAATGGCGCCGAGCCACAAGGGGAAGGGCGGGGCGAGGGTGCCCCCGGCGCGAGTGAGGCGCCGGAAACCAATGGGAGTGACCGGACACCTGAGGGCGGCCCGAGGGAGGGGCCGAGAGGAAGTCCGAGGGAGGGGCAGAGAGAAGACCCGAGGGAGGGGTCGAGAGCAAGTCCGAGTGAGGGGCGAAGAGAAGACCCGAGGGAGGGGTCGAGAGTAAGTCCGAGTGAGGGACGAAGAGAAGACCCGAGGGAGGGGTCGAGAAGAAGTCCGAGTGAGGGACGGAGAGAAGACCCGAGGGAGGGGTCGAGAGCAAGTCCGAGTGAGGGACGAAGAGAAGACCCGAGGGAGGGGTCGAGAAGACGTCCGAGTGAGGGGCGGAGAGAAGACCCGAGGGAGGGGTCGAGAGCAAGTCCGAGGGAGGGGCGAAGAGAAGACCCGAGGGAGGGGTCGAGAGCAAGTCCGAGGGAGGGGCGGAGAGGAGGTCCGAGCGAGGGACCTGGAGCGAGCCCGAGGGAGGGGCGGAGAACCGATCAGAGCGGACATTTCAAAAAACGCGGAAGCCCAACGAAAAAGTACCGGAGCCCGGAAGTGACCAGTCAGTCGAGTTCCGACTCCGGATCAGCCACTAGTCAGGACGAGTGGCTCACAACCGATTCAAACTTAAGGAAGGAGAAAAAGAAGGTAAACATCCGAATTAAAGAAAAACCGGCGGGAGCATTCATGATTAAGCATGTTGCAAAGGAAGAGCATCTGACCCCAATTCAGGTGGCTGTTACCTTCAAAATAAAACTAATGAAAATTGTGAGTTTCTGTTCACAGGACCGGATCATCGGACACCCCCGTAACCCGTACACCCCGGTGGCAAGCGTCCCGCCCGAGCCTGCGAGTTCCACGCTGACCGAATCCAGAAAACAACAAAACAGCCTCCGCAAGAGGGGGCCGCGATGCCTTTGCGTTATCTTAATTTTGCAACTTGTCACTATAGGACAGGTAGAGTCACACCAGCCCTTTAAATGGGGTACTTGAACAGATCGAACAATCTCAAGCAATTAGTACAAAAATAACTACAGGGCCACCAGTTTTCAGTGCCATGCCTTGCCAACTAGCACCCATTGAACCCTGTTCCAAACGCAGCCGGTACAAAAATTTGTTCACCAGTTCGCCGTGGTTAACCACCCTGATATCCACCTTGATAGGGCCGATCACAATGATCATGATGACGCTAATCTTTGGACCCTGTATATTGAATAAGCTCATGCCGTTTGTCAAGAATCAGCTAGAGAAGGTTAACATCATGTTAGTAGAACACCAACAACTGCTTTAAGAATATATCCACTCAGTATTACCCCCAAGTTATCCCAAGGTACACCCTATTCCTACACCCTGGTATTACCTGTCATCCCCTACCTTCTACGCGCCTTCTTCTTTGTGCCTTATGTTTTATGTCAAGTTTATGATATGTAATTTTAAGATTGGTATAACTATAAGAATAGAATAAGATAGTAATAAGAATAAGATAGTTGTATTTTAGCTAGTTTTGTTATGCATAGGGAGGGGGGAAGTTGTTGCAGATAGTTAGGGAACGGCGGCCGGAAGATATCGTGCTGTACGGAAAGATAGGGCCCCTAGTAGCCAATAGTGTTTAGTCTATGGTGTAAGCAGACGGATGTGACGTTGTAAACCTAGATATATAACACCTTGTTTCCCATCAATAAAGGCCATTTGCCGTCCACCACATTTGTGTCAACTAGCTGATAGCCCGAGTGGTTTGGGGGTGGTCGCCGTGCCGTCCCTGAACCAGGTCGCTGCAGCCATTTGAACTGCAACAAAAGGGACTGTCCTGCAAAGGTCATTACACTTGCTATCAGCTGAGAGCTTTTACAATTTAGGAAAACAAACAAACAAACAAACACCTGGTTCTGCTACAGCTGTGGCTACAAAACAAAACATGGGACACAGGAGCCCCCCAGGCTCTCTAAAAGCTTAAAGGAGTCAGAATTCAGGTATTTTGGTATCTTATATTTTAGCAGCTGTTGCTACTCTGTCTGTTAAGCTTGTTTACGTTAAATATAAATTCACGTTCACTTGAACAAGGAGCACCTATTTGATAAAGCACTTTTTCCAGTAAGTTAGGTCTAGGAGCTTAGGCCATTGCCCTGCCAGGCTTTCTGGAGCAGGATAAAAATGACTTTACTGTGATTAGCTTTTCTTGGAGCTTTACAAAAGGCCTCAGCAAGGAGTGGCTCTTGTAGGGAAAGTGTTTGTTAATTGCTTGTTTGTTTGCTTGTTTTGGTCCAACCACTACACATAGAAAGGGAAAATAATTTTAAAATAAAACAGCTTTCAGGTACCGCTGAAGATACTGCAGGTATCACTCAAAATCAAGTCAGTTCCCACTATATGGTAAAGAGTTAATTAATTAATTCTATTTATTTGTTCACTTATCTGACAAGCAGAGCAATGTCTGAGTTTGAAGGATTAATAACAGAGATATGTTTGTGTGTACATGTGTGTGGATTAAGCCACTGTCTTGCGGTACATGCAGGAAGGTAACTGCGGCTGCCCAGAAACAGCTTGCCCATCTTTGGCATAGCTCTAATATCTACATGCACCCCCCCCAATCCAGGAGTATGCCGAGAAGCTACCTTCACTGCTCCCAGATCCGCTTAAGGTAGGTACTTCTGACATGATGGTGGAGTGTTTATTAGATCAGAATACTTAGAGCAGTAGTAGCTGGGAAGAGAAAACCTGCGTGAGGACCACAGACTGTCAAACAAAGGGAAAAACTTTGTGATCCTCAGGCCTTTTCTTTGGTCCTAGAGATACACAAGGATAAAATCTCAGGCTCCTGTTCTGTTTAGATATCTGCTTTCCCTTCAGTTGTTCTGTGAAGGGACCCTGCCACTACCTATGCAAAGGTAGTTTCTGTTTAGTGAGTCATGTTCATCTTTACCCAAACATTTTCCTTTTTCTTTAAGTCACTGTTTCATCTTAGATACAGGGTGGAAAGGCTGAAGAGTCTAACTCTGGAAGCTTTTTCTGCACTGCCCATCATCATAATCTTAACCCTCATTTGCACATCCATGATGTTAACGTTAGGTTTATTGCCATGAAGTCACTTTGAGGCAGTGATGGGTTATTGCTCATAATGTTGCTAAGGCTACGTGGTCTCATCCTAAATAAGCGGGTGATTATTGCTGGCTGTACTGATCATGAGCATTTCTGTTTAGGTGGTTTTTCTGACCAACAGGGGGTCAGAAGCCAATGATCTGGCAATGTTTCTGGCAAGGTTACATACTTGTAGCTTCGACATCATCTGTTTCAGGTAATGGTGATGTGATCTTTAGGAAACTCCCTGTGTGTGATCACTCTGTATATGTGTGAGACATGAAGCAACGTGGAACTCAGTCTGCTGAGGACACATTCAGATTAATTTATCAGACGAAGAGCAAAACATCAGTATTGGGAGTTGAAATTTTGATACAGTGAGCTAGGGATGACTAAAAGACAACTTATGATTTCTGCCTTAATTATTTGAAGAACTGATCTAATCCTTGTGTTACCTGCTTCCACTGATCCCACCCTGCCGCGCTGCCCTTTGCAGGGATACAAGGGTTCAGTTAGAACAGATGAGCAGTGACCCAGAGCAGGGAACTGATCTGGCCGAAAACTGACCCAGCGAAAGGACTGGGTCCTTTTTGTTCTTGTTTGTTTTGCTGGCTTGTTTTTCTGCCTGATCCCTGGTGTGGTTCACTGCACAGAAAGCTGTTCCGCCTTGATTACAGAAGTGGGTGCATAGTGAGGACTATGTAACCGTCAGTATAAGCAATTCTTCTCTTACTGTGCATACAAGGTCTCAGATATTAGAGTAAAAGCACCTGTTAAAATATATTAGCTTTTAGGGAAAATGGCAGTTTTCCTGCCATTCTGTTCAGCAAAAAAAAATGTGAATCCACCTAATTTGTATATTTCTCTGAGAAATGTTGCAGTTTGAAAGCTGTAGTGGTGATGGGGGGGGGGGGGGGCGGGCGGGGGAGGAGATATCAAATCAATATCGGATTCACAAACAGTCTGTGGACCGTAGGTCCGATCGCCTTCCTAGGAGCGAATCGAGTTCCCAAATAGTGTGATCAACTATAAGCTAGACCCTGGCAGTATCGGATTTACAAACAGTCCATCAACTGTAGGTCCGATTGCCTCCCCCCAAACAAGTAGTCGAGTTCACAAACAGTATGATTTATTCAAATGCAACATTTACAAAGCAGGTTTCAGATGTCAGTACAGGAAATTCTCTACTAGTGTGTGGGGTTTTTAGCTAGCTCTGATGTACAAATGTGCAATCATCACTCACCCCAGAAGACGGGAGAGGGCTCTCAGTCTCGAGTCTCCTCAGGCAGCGCGCCAGTCTGAGGGGAGGAAAGGGGGATCAGCCCGTCAACTGACCCAGGAGTTAGGATGGATTCTTCCCCCCACCTTTTCATCCTTGGTTCACATTTTATACTTTTCTTTACATTCAGGTGGAGCTTGAGTGACTAGAGTCATACTTAATATTGTTATTGATTGGTGAAAAAGTTTCTCGCTTTCATTTAAAGGTACAGTCAATCGAAAATCTAGAGTGCATGCTCGGTGAGGAGTGGTCGTACCTCGGAGGCGGGTAACTTTTGGGATGGAGCTGTGGTTTTCACATTATAATGAGCAAAGTTCAAGCAAAGTTCATCTGAAAGGAGTGATTTGCCACCTTTGCTGGCTCAGCACCAGACATGTTATCATATATCTCCCATTGGACAGCCACTGTGTGGCTTATCAGCAGCCCAGCACAGGGAGTGCAACAGAGTTTGGCCGCGGTGTCTTCACTCTGCTCCATCCTCCGTTACTCCCCTTTGCAGCTGCGAGGAGGGCAGATTGTGTTGCCTAGGGAACTGTGGAGGAGCAGAGTCCGTATGTACCAACCATCCTGAAAGTGGCAACTGTGTATCCCCCCAAGCAAGCTTTTGTAATGCCAAAACTTCGGTTAGGCCCTCTCAGTTCCTGCTTTCAAACAATTCTTCCACATCCCCTTGGTGAATTTCTGATTTGTGTATAAAACTAGCATTAATCCACCAGGTAATGTAATGATTGGCAACATCTGTCTTGAGAGAGCAGAAGTTCCCAAGATGCAAGGAATGGAGATGCTTATCCCCTGGGGCTCAGGTGCTGCAGCATAGCTGCAGGAGAAGAGGCTGCCAAAAGCCTGTCTGAATTACCGCTGATCCCAGTCTGTTTCTTCTCCCTTTGGGAACATCAGCTCCTCGTTTAATATTTGCCATTGCAGGAAATGTTGCAGATGGGTAGCAGCAAATATTCCCCAATCACAGTAAAAACTGGCAGTAGGAATCTAATTGTTTTGAGAGCAGTGGCGTACACTTTCCTCCATGATGTTTAGCTCGGAGGCATGCCCTGTCAGCACTGATATTGCTACAGGTTCCTCTCAGACATGTGTGCTGATCTTGTGCTTTGTGTTTGCAGAGGAGCGTACCACAGAGGCAGCTCCTACACGCTGGGAGTGAGATCTGTTGGTTACTATAAGCATGACTTTTCCAGTGTCTTTGGCTGTGCAAGTGAGTTTTTTTTTTTTTTTTTTAATAATCTGTGTGTCTAACAGTTTGTTTGAGCATTTCAACCTTTAGCAAGTGCTTCATTAACTGAACTGTAGCGTTTCTGCTGGGTAAGCAAAGTGAGAGATGGAGTCCCCTTTCCCTCCCTGTTATTTAGATAGCTGCAATTGGTAACTAACTGACTTACGAGCAAAGGAAGTCATCAACTGAGTGACTGCTGCTGGAATGGTCAAACAGGGATTTTTTTTTTCTTCCTCTCCAGAAAAAAACCCTCTGTCTCTCTTCTACCTCCCATCAGAGTTCTTCTCTTTGGGCATGCCTGGCGTTATTTCACAGATGTTTGATGCTGGCAGACTGTTTTAACTTTCTTCCTTGGAGTCATCTCTAGGTATGATCAACATCTCTCTTAGAAAGACAATGTCATAAAATCTGTAGCTATTTCTTTTATGCTTGACAGACAATGTTGCCGGATGTTTTTCGTGGTCCATGGGGAGGCAGCCACTGCAGAGATTCTCCAGTGCAAACTATGCGAAAATGCAGCTGTTCTGAAGGTTGGTCAATGACAAAAAGTATTTGTTTTTGAGATTAGAAGGTAGTACAGAGCTGTGGTTTCCATATGCCCTGGGGCATATTCACTTAACTTTTCAGGAAAGATAAGCATTCATCTATAGGACCCCTGGTCCTTTTGCTCCAATAGATTTGGATTTGCAGACAGCTGAATAAAATATTGCAGCAAATCTCAGGTAACGTTCCATATGCAGCACAATGCGAAAGCTTCTCTGCTGCTGCCCTGTAAACAGCAGTTGCAATACTTTACAATATTTACAATACTCTTTTCACTGTTTCAGCAAGCACTCTAGTATTTTACCTCAAATACAGAACAAAAGGTTTTCTTATTTTTATTTTTTGCCCTTTCCAGTGAATGAGAGGATGAGCTGCACTAATATCTGCCTTCTTTGTTACAGTACGGACTGATGGGCTGCTGCATTCTCTAGTCTTGACAGTTTGCTGTGTCTTATTCTGATATTTATTAGCCCATGAAAAACTGATCACTTGCTCTTTTTTTTTTTTTGGCGGTAGATAATTCACAAACATTTTCTCTAATCTAGACTTTATTGATCTATGTTGGGTAGCATCTATTGTGCAGCAGCTTTGCCTTGCTGTTTTGGAACTGGTGCTTCTTACAGTGTAAATGGTTTAGGAGATTTTTTTTTAATTTTTATTTTTAATTATTATTCCTTGATCTGGAATATTAAAACATGCAAGAAGTGTTTTACCATCAAAGATATTTTCTGAGAAACAGAAAGCTCAGTCTGAAATTTTATTTCCATTAGCAAGACTACAAACTAGATATGCAATGTCATATTTTAAAATTACTCTCATCTCATTTTAAGTCAGCTCTCTCTAAACTGTCTTCCATATAAACAGGTGTGTCAGGCAAAAGACCAGTATATTGAACAGTTCAAAGAAACTGTGAATACCTGTGTGCCAAAAACAATAGCTGGATTTATCGTTGAACCAAGTCAAGTAGGTGCTTTGCCACTTCTGAATTTTGATAGCACAATTTAAATATTATTCTTTAGCTACATCCTAATTGCATACTTCTAACTGCTTCTGGTCCTAAACATATTAAATATTTCAAAAATTTTTGGGGTGTGTACTATTAGAATTTGAACTTTTGCAACTGATTTCAATAGAGCAGGATTTTTTTGTTGTTCATTAAGTACATTACATTTAAAAATTATGCTCTGTTTAATCTTTTTCAGTATTTTAAATAGAAGGATGACACATGAAACCAAAATAAAGTTATATATTATTGTTTAGATTCTAATAGTTACTTTCTACTTTAATTATGCTTTTGTTTTATTATTTCTGTAAACTTTATCTCAGTCCCCTTCCAGTTCTTCCCAACTATGTTCTTCACTATGTTTTTAGCAGCTCACCAGCAAGCCATGGCCCAGGATTCATTCCTCTTGGTGCTTCACTGCATTTTCAAAACTGCTATTTATTTAATTCTTAAATAGCAGGAAACTGTGGAGAAATATATACCATAAATGCAAAAATATAATCTTAAAACCATGTCCTTAGAGAAAAGTGAAGCCGTTACTCTGTCATTTTTGTTGTCTTCCAAACCTTTACATACCTCACTCTATGAAGCCATCACAGTGCAGGTGTGGAGTGGAATTTGTGATTTAAAAGACAAGTGGCGATGGTGGGCAGGAAAGGAGGAAACTGTTCTAAAAAAAACTACCAATGAGAATGGACCTGATTTGGGAGTTGGTTGGTTAACTTCATCATCAAACACTTTCTATGTTTCCTCAGTGTGAAGGTTTTCAGGGTACTGTTTTTGGCAGTTTATCTGTTCACAGTGATCCACTTTACAGTGTGGCTCACAAATGTTTGTACGACTGTTCCAGATGGGCTTGGGATTCAGCAATAATCACACCAGAATGAGGTGACTACATGGAGCATTTATTCAGGTGAAAGCACATGAAAGCAGCAAAGTATGGATAACTACTCACGAGGTGATACCTGCCAGTGGGATACTGGACCCGAACATCCTCTCGAGCTGGCAGATCAGAGAGAGAGGAGAGTGTTGCTGACTGGCTCCCGCGGAGACAGCACAGGCCTCAGAGTGAGGAGTTTCTTCTCCCCGGCTCTCTCCGCACTGTCCTCTCTTGTGCTCGGTGCATCCTGGCACGTAGGGTCAGTACGACCCAGGAGGGCAGGCCGGGGGGCGGACAAACTCCGGCCTCTAGTTGTGCAACTCTCCCCCCTGGGTGTGCAGGCACGCATGCAGTCAGGGGTCCCAGCCCTCAATTCGAGGGTCCTGCCTTCCTCCTCTTCTTCCTCATTTCCGGGTGTTTGGCCTCAAAAGCTAGTTTGGAGGACGTCTGCGGTTAAGTTGGCTACAGGCCCGGCCGAGCGCCGGCTTCAACAGGTTTTTGGATGGGGGCTGCCTGTGAACCGGGCTGAGCAGCTGCATCCGTGCTCCTTATCGCTCAGCCTAGGCAGGCAAACATCTTCTTTCCCAAGGTCTGGCCTCTGCTTCCCACAGGAGATTTTTATGGCTCTACAGATCAGAAATTTCCATCTCCAATACAACGACGCAGTTGACGGAAGAGGAGGCTGCCTGTGGGCTGGGAACGAGGGAACTGAGCAGGAAACGTGTTGAAGCCACAACTGCAAAACCAGGAACTTAGGAGACAGCACAAGCTCTTATCCGAGGGGCTATTGGCATTTGTTGTAGGATAGTCACCCAGTAAATCCCCTGTTTTCTTCATCTGTTCGTGAACAGCTTTTGTCTTTTGCTTTTGGCAGGGTGGTATGGAACTGTTCACTACCCAAAATGTTTCTTGAAGGAAGTTTTCAGCTAGTATGGGAAAGAGGAGGCCTCTGTATTTCAGACAAAGTGAGTTTGTTGCTTTGTTTTGTTTACCAAAGCCCCAGAGCGTGAGGTACCTTTGGAAGTCCTTTTAAAGAATCCAAGACTGGAAAATAATCCCAAATGAATCACTCTACAGCCAGCTTTACCCTTTCAGTGCTGAGGTTTACACAGTGCATCTCACCTAGCATTGCTGCCCCTGCTGTTTACTGCTCTCCAGCACTGAGCTTAGACACTGATGGGTAGCAGCTGCCTTTCCTTGACTTTTGGGAGTAGCACATTTGCACCGACGTGCAGCGCATAAACATCAAGATTGTCACAGTAGGCAACTTAGTAGCAGTGGTTTGTGCTCAGTCTGAATGCAGAGCTATTGTTCATGTTGAAGGGTTGCGCAGGTATGAACTCCCGCTCACCCTTTCCCCCACTCCTTTTGTACTCAGGCCCTAACACTTGTGAGATAAGCTGCTCTCTCACATGGAAGAAAAAAACAGAAAAACAAAGACCAATTACAAATCTTTGTGTAAGATACAAAGATCCTACTGTAGATAGATGACTTTATGTTTCACTGTAGATATTAGAGCTGCAGTTTATGCGCATCAGTAACAGCAGAGAGACAAGAGAAACCATATTTTAAATGTAGAGAAGGTAACAGGACATTCCATGTGTTTCTCTTGAAAGGTGCAGACAGAATTGGACGGGACAGGCAGCGTTTCTGGGGATTTCAAACCCACGATGTACTCCCTGACATTGTTACAATGGCAAAGGAAATGGGAATGGTTTCCCATGGCAGCAGTTGTTTACAACAAAAAGGTATGAGCTTCTGTTCTGCTGAGGGGGAGGATAAAGCAGATGCAAAGTACACAGTGTAGTAGTTTTATTACTTTGTTCCAACAGCTGAGCTTCATAGTGTTCCTGGTCTCATACTGTCTGTTGAGATAAATGAT